>NW_018108193.1:361978-383797 GCF_000183805.2 Loa loa
CTTTAAATTTCTTCCAAATTGAATAACAATGAACAAATTATATGCTTTACAGGATCTTATTTTGTGGTTTACAGGATCTTATTTTGCCTTTAATTGAATGTGCTCAACAAGCTCTGCGTAAAAAAGATGGAGAACTAACTTTCAAAAAAGCAACAAACTTACTGGAAATTATTTTAAAACACAAAAAGGTATTAAATGTCGATTATACTGTGCAAACTTGTGTATTCATGTTTTTGTATAGAAACTTTCGCTAGTTATATTTATTTAGAATGAGCTAAATGAAAAGAATGCTATTAAACTATTGGATGAACTTGTCCTGAAAACATCACAAACCGTAAATCCTGTTATGAGGAATATTCTTGGCAGCGTTGCAAGTTTTTTGGTAAGTCTTTTTTGATAATTCTTAATTATTTTTTTTGGTAATTTCTAAAACAGTAGGATAGCAGGTAACAAGAAGCGAATAGGAGTTTCTACATTGCCAGTTTTAGTTCTCAGGCTGTTATGATACGAAAGAAAATACTGTTATGAAGAATATGTACACGAAAGTGATGGAATTATTGGAAAAGTATATGAATGATAACAAGAACCAAATATTAAGCGAAATTGTCACTGCTCCTTTTATTAAGTACCCGGTAATTTTTCCAAGTTATTTTGAAATTCAGATTAATATAATCTAAATCATTATAATATATAATTAAAAATTGTTTATGTATAATTTTTAGCATGCTTTGTTGAGCGAACTTCCACGAATCATCGATTTTGCCTTTGATGAAAATATCCGAACGTTTCAAAGAGTATGTTTATCGTTTTCGAGATATCATTTCATAATTACCTTATTTATTTTATGGTTTGTTTTTAAACAATCCATGATTTTTGTTTCACGAGCAACATGTATAATGATTAGAGAACCGTACTGGTGGAAATTCATACTCGAGCATGTTACTCTAAAATATTTTCCAATTTTTTGACAAATTTTTTTTTTGAACGAAAAATTTTTTTCATTTTTTAATTTTTTTTCAATCTCTTGAAAAAAACATATATGTTTAGTTTTTTCTAGGTTGAAGCTCTGTCTTGCACAGTGGCCTTTTTGCGAAAAGATTTGGTGAGTATTATATATGTGTAAAATGTATTAGTGACAACAAATATTCGAAATTTTTATAATAAGAGCAGTGGGTTTTATTCATATGCACTTTTGTGCTTGAAAATAAATAATACAGATATGAAAGTTTTTAAGGGCACATTGAATGTTAGATTGATGCAAGAGTTATCTCTGTTGGAATGAAAATAAAAAAAAAGTGGAAGACATCTTTTTATGTATAGTCACGCTGAGAGAGCAAAATCCTGTAGGTTATATTCAAGTTTTGGGAATCACCAGTAAATAGGTATGCCTAAATCAGGCTTTCGCCTTTTTTGACAAATTTCGGTTTAATGTTAACTTAATTTGCTGTAGCACAGGCACTACTTGCACAAGACTGCATAAGAAGACGAAAGAAGACAAAATAATCCAGACAAAAGGGATTTTGAAATTAAGGAACACATATATGATATTACTACTATTTGTATCGAAGATATACCAAAAATTAATACGATGAGCAATCATTCAGATAAATAACGTGAAAAGATAGTTTTAACAAATACGCGAGATTTGTTTCATGCGTTTGAATCACAAGTTAGTAAATTTTTTTGGTTTGCAAATTATATAGCAAAATGTTGGCAACAATTTGAATTGGGATCTGACATTTTGAAGTAGGAGTACAAAAGCACAGTATTTCTCCATCCAAAAAAGAAAAAAAAACGGGAAAAAAACGAAAGGTTGCTCCTAAAAGACGATAAACACGCGAAACAGATTTGACAGAAGCTGATAACTCTCTGAAATAAGAAAGTTAAATTATAGGTGAAAAACGAAGAGCCTGATCGGCAAAAAATATGGAAAAAAGTTACCAAGTGTTTATCCGTTTTTGCAAATCGGTTTTTCTCAAATTTGAATCTCGACGATTCAAAACCTCGGTTCTTTGCATATTTGGTTCGAGTTCTTATCTCATTTACTTCAATTACCGAGGAATCAAATAAAGTAAGAATTACAAAGATTATGATTGCATTTTTATTTCCTTGCAGTAGATTATATTTGCTGTAATCTTTTTTTTCCACTAGAATATTGGAATTTCAAAATAAAATTGAAAAAACGAAGATTTTTTATTTGATGCAATTATTCCAGAACCGCTTACAAGAATCTTTGACCGAAGTATTGAAAAAATTATGCAACAACACTGAACTTTGGAAATCGGGTGATAGACTTAGACGTTTTAATGGTGCTTCGCAAAGTATTTGTGGGCGAAAGGCTTTAGCATCACTCAAACACTTGCTTAGCATTCTGGAATCTTAACAAATCCTTAATATGGTATTAACATGCTTGTTGTTCCGTGCCGTTTCCATGCATTTTCCATCCTGATAAGGAAAGAAGTATTGTCCAGTAAATTATGTTGAACGTGAGAAACTGAAATATATATATTTATTCAGAAGTAATTTATCACCGTTTCGGCTGAGCTTATCTTCTTAATTTTCAGTTTTGGATTGTATTCTCGGTAACCTTGTCACTTTGTGTTGTAAACAGTTTGTTGAATTTTTCATAAAGTTTCCATAACACTATGGGAAAAGTTGCGAAAACAGTGAAATATAGGAGTGAGTAGTGTCTTGCAGAAATGAAAGGAAAGGAAGACTGCTAAAGTTAGATAATAACAGACCGAAACAGGGAATGCAATTCGAGCGATTAGGTCCACTCGGCTATGCGTACAGAAATTACCGCATTTCGATGAACGTTTAGCTACTACAAATACCGAAACATTGTGTTCGCAGGTGCATTCATCAATACGAGCATCTATAAAATTGCAATTTATTGATAACATGGAATTTGTTGCAATCTTTCTGTTTACTATACCTTGAAGCAAGTCTGGTGCTTGTATTTGTGGTTTAAGTTCGAAGATATTTTTGCTTTTGTTTTTCTTCCGATCTTCGTATTTCTTCCTTGAATACACCACGGCGGCGTATTCGATAAGTGCTAATACCACGATCAAGTAACAAAATCCAAGATAAACATCCACAGCCTGAAACATCAAGAAATTTATTAAAATAAAATTCATGTGAGAATACGAAGTCAAAATTTTTATTCGAAACTTACTGAAATAAGCAACCTTAATGTAGGAAACAGGTGGAAGTCGCCTGTTTGTACTCATTAAGAGATGAGTCTCACTCAATATAGTGAATGTGCCAATGACCGTACGGGATGGAGCTGATTCAGGATTGATCCAGAATGACACCCAGCTAATGAAAACAACAAGTATCGCAGGTAGATAAATCTGGATCATATAGAAGCTTAATTCCCTCTCGAACAAAAACTGCGCCCATAATCGCGAATAAGAACCTGAACAAATTTCATCATTAATTAGTCTTCATTTTTCTTTTTAAATCAATTTACAGTTTAATATGTGTTGCCATTCTTAACTGTTAAATGTACATTTGTAATACTTTTTAAAGTGACTGAAGGAGATATTACTTCTTATAATGGCTGATAACTGGTGATATTACAAAAAACATAGTTTTTATTCCCTTAAAATTTATTCTGTTTTCTTGTCCCCAAATGTTATTTTCAGTATAATGCACTAAAAATTTTCGTGGTCAAAGTATCTTATACTAGTTTAGTCTCGAAATAACCTGTGATCTGCATTTAAATAGTTCTAAAATATGATGGGTAGAAAATGTTTTAACAATAATAATAATAATAATAATAATACCAAACTGACCAGATGAAGTCGTTGCGATTGTTTTGTTAATGCATAAACTGGCAAAACGATAACTGGTCAATTCAAATGGTTCAACTTTGACAGCCGCCTTGCAGTGGACATCTTTTAGTTGACACCAATGATAATGTATTGTTGCAACAGTGTAACCATCTCAATTTTTTTCTTCTTTTATTACATTATATTTCTTTTTCTTTCAAATTTTTAATAAAATTGAAAGAGAAATGAAATAGTTTAACTTGGAGTTATCATTAAGAGAGACTACACGAAATTTGTCATTATTTAATAATTTTGTCAATAAATATCTCAAAATAAATTTGGCTTTTTCGGAAGTTAAAAATATTTAATTTAGCTTAAAATTAAAAATTTTGTGAATTAAATCATAAGTCTCTCTTCTCTCTTATAACATTACATGTATATAACATGTTTATTGCAGATGATTGCATGAACTCTCATTTGCTTCTTGAAAATCTATCGTTTAAAAATTATTTGCATCTTTTAATCCTCTTCCATATCATTATATTTCGCAGATATCCAGATTTCGTAAACAATCCATTTTGTTATAATGTTAAAAAGAAAAAAAAATCGGTGAAATAGAGAATGGAAAGATAAAATGAATGAAAAAAAAAGGCCAAATGCACCAGGTCTATTCATATATAATATTACAAAGCTAATTAGTACAGTGTTGTAATTGTAGTAATATCAAATCATAATCATGGTATTAATTAAAATAGCAATAATTATTGATTGCAAGGCGAGAAACATGCATATGCATGCCATGCATTATGTCTAAATATTGCATATAATCACGTAAAATGAAGTGAAATGTTTGCAGCTACACGAATATACATTAATTATCAAGAATAATAAGTTATTAAGTTTATCAATTCACAGTAATTGTTTTAAAGAAGAAATAAAAATTCGATAGAATTGATCAAAAGATATGTGATTTGACATTGCTCCTGTCTGCTTTCTAATCAAATAGTGTATATTCACTGGTATCCACAAATGAACTAAGCACTGTCATAATTGTCCAATAAAATACTGAAAATTGCAAATTTAAATTAAATTTATTTCTATTTAAGTTTTCTTTATTGGAATAAATACTTTATAGTTTATTATGGGATAATCGATTTTCTCTTTTCTATAGCAGAAATTATGCTAATTACAGATATTATTATTAACGCGTTATGGTTATATCAACAATAAAAAAAATATTGAAAATTTTCCGCCAAATTTGTCAAACATAAAAACTTACAATTAAAAGCGAAAAATAGCATAGGAAAGAAGAAGCGAGAACATTTATCAATTTTAGACGGAGTTACGCTTCTACACGTCCTTGATGCTCGTTTCGGTTTCACGAACGGTGCCGGCCATAATGCTCGATCTGTAACCAACCGTGGATTCTGTATCAGTGGTATCGTACGACAATCACATTCCGGCATCATCGCTTCTGTTACACTCTGCAAGTTAACTTTAGATAAACAAAAACTTTGCATTCCTCATTTAATTCCATCGATTTATGATGATAATAGGAAAATTCCAAAAAATGGAGGAGACAAATGCACTAATCGATAAATGATAAGATTGTTCATTAATAAGTTATATCCCGTATCACAAATATGCCTAGAAAAGAACTTACAATGGTATTTTGGCCTGGACCAGCAAGGAACGTATCCATTGGCTGAAAAGTAAAAAAATCAATAGTTTAAAATCTAGAATTACTAATAAATAATGACCATATCATGCATTTTATATGAAAACATTTACGTGTTCACCTTAGACAATACCGTTAGCTTGCTATTGCATGCAATGTGATGCTAATTATCTTTCTAACAGTGCAAATTTCATATTGTTCGTTTTAATTAACTAAAATAGCAATCTCTTTTATTCTTAACAAACTAACCCACTTTTCTACTACCGCCATTACTACTATTATTACTACTACTATTACTATTACTACTACTACTACTACTACTACTACTAATTATTACGGTCTAGTGAACTTAACAATATATTATTTAGTCTAAACTAAACAAACTCGTCTCTTCTAGATTTAGAATTTCTCTAAGCAATTCATTACGACCACTGACGTTTTTTGCAGATTCAAATTTAATCAAAATTAATTGCTAAATTTTAATTCCATGACAATCCGAAGCATGCTTGTCGTTGAAATGATTGCTAAATAAATCACGTGTAATTGCTAACTAAATTACCTGTATGAGTAAGTTTGACTTTTTTTACCCATAAATTTCCTGTAGAAAATAATGTGCACCGGTAGGTAGCAAAGTGGTAGCTAAAGATAGAAACTACTTGGTGGTGCAGTCTACTTAGATCACTTACTTTGATGGAGGATTTACCCGGCGAGGCATAGTTATCATTGATAAGAGTCATATTTTGATATGACTGAAATAATATTTACTCTTTCAGGGCTAACTTTTCATTATTTGGTTTAATTTGTTTCTTCTTTTTTTTGAAAAACTTTTTTCGCTTCTTTATTTTAAGCTTAAATTAGGGATAAACAAGATGTAATGTTGAAGTATGGCGGAAATAGTACCATTTTTGTTTCAGCACTGGAAGTAATTTGACTATACATAGGCATTTCAACAGGCATTCGTTGTTCCGCTTGTTTGCGCCTCTTTTCACGCCTTTGCGCCAATTTTTTGTTCATATAACTAACTACTGCATACTCAATTAGGCTTGCAAATACCATCACAAAACTGAAATATATTTCCATTTTTTCTTGTAAATACAAAAGAAAGCTTCTTTTTACAAAATTGATTTATGCCAAAATTCTTGCTAATTTAAAGTATTTGAAACAAGCCAAACAAAGCAATACTTGTCTTCTTAAAACTTCTGACTGCAACTTCTGGCTACAAATTGTACTGTTCTTTGTTTTGGCTGCAAGAACAAAACTAACCAAAAATTCAAGAAGACATCAAGCCCTTTAATATAGCTAACTTTTGGCATCGCATTCTGAAAATAAGAGACAAAAAAAGGGAAAAAACTACTTCTCATAAAACAAAACACGATTAATTGATTGATTAATTAACAGAGAAGTCTTTTTTTTAAGAATTTATTGTTGCCAAAAGCACAAACTATCACAATCAATATTAAGTTTATTTTGTAAATTCAAATTTAGCAAAAAAATTTCAAACTTCATTAGCAATTAAAAATCTCTCCTTTGTCTGAGAAAAAATTAGATATTTCACCTGATTAAGTGAATTTTAGCTCTTTCACAACGTTTTACAATCATCACTAAATTTCAAAATTCCCAGATCAATTTAAAAAATGAAATTTCAAGTTACATTAGTAGTAGTGATAAGTGTTGTCATCGTTAACACGGTGGTAACACCAAGACCAACTCGTGCCGGTGACGCTTCACGGTTGAGCCAAAATGATACCCAAGAAATGGTGACAATAAGCATCGAAGGAATGATAATATTCATGAGGTAGAAACCGAGGTTACGACTCAGCAGCACTTCAAAATATAATCGTACGTATACACCTGTAATGATCACATTTAATTACTTGTATATTGAATTTCAAATAAGCATTACTAATAGTTTTTTCAACTTATTTTCATTTCTTTCCTTGTTATTTGGGTTTCGTTTTTATTTATTTATTTTACTTTCTGTTTTTTTTTTTTACTTCATATTGAAGGATTTAGAGCAATGAAGCGAATTAATTGTGATTTTAAACAAAATTGCTCATTCCACTCCACACAATTAAATCACTGAACGTTAATAATTTGAAATATAAATTAATCTTATCTTGAAAGGTTTCTTTTTTCCTTCTCGAAATGTTAAGAAATTAAGTATTGAAAAAAAACAAAAGAAACTTTCATAAATTAATTTTTAGAAATTACAAATTATTTTGAAAACTTGACCATTTTCTCTCTTTTCTTCCTATCTTCTTTTTTTTTACAACTAAATGTAATTGTTACATAAGCAGTTTCAAGATTGCATTTCATTTCCACCAATCTTCTTCGCCCTTTTTCTTTTATTAAATGGCAAAGAAATGATTTTATCATTGATGGATGACAACTTGTCCAATTTCCCTTATCATCCATCATATTTAAGTACTATTCTCACTCACTTCAAATATATATTCCTAAAAAAATTCCAAGCTTTTTTTTCTTTGAATGAATAGCACTAATTTCCATATATTATATTTAGTTGTATATAAGCATATAGAATGGAATAAAAAGAAGGAAAGGATAAATAAAAATAAACTTGGATGGGACATAAACATGGCTAATAGGCTAACATAAGCTTTTTCTTCAGGCTCAGCCATGGCAGAAGCAGAAGAAAACTAAAATTAGTTCTGAAGTAATTTCCCAAGTTTTCATTTTCCCCTGGCCATATATTTATTATAGAAAAAAAAACGATCGATCGAACGATCGAAAATTTCTTGATTTTAATGGTGGAAATGAAAAAAAAACCCACTTTTTTTTGCTGTAAAACTTTTCTTTATTCTTTTTACAGCAATTTTAAACCACCAAAAATTCAATGATTTGATTTTTGGTTTTTAATTCTAAATTATAATTACAAAATCATTTCTTATTTGCAAATGTGAATTCAGCAAAAGTTACATTTATCATATTTTATTACTATAAACTAATTCATTCATCCCATTTAAGTTATGGAAAAAGTTTTGGAAAGTATTGACAACTTCGGACATAAAAGTTTTAATCTTTTTTCTCTTTTTATTTATGCAATTTTAATTTTAGATGTTTTTTTTAGATTAACAAAAAAAAAATATTTTATCTGTGTCACATCCACGTTATCACTGTTGTTTACTTGCCGTTGCTATTGCTGATAATAATAATAATAATAAAATTAATATAAAATTACAATGAAGACAAAATGGAAGGAATAAGAAAGACTAATCTGAAGAAGTCGTCGCCCTGGTAACATTTACTCGATAACCGACCGGCTTAAATTGTGGTAGAGAAATATTTTCGAACCCGACTACTTGACCCTGATCCCTGCGATCTTTGCCCCAAAATAAAGCAATATCAGCAGTTGTATAACCATCTGAAAAATAGATTTAGTAGGCAAATTTAGTTTCTAAAATATGTTTTCAAATTCGTTTACAAAATAGTAGTCCCTTTTTAATTGAAGGGAAAGAAAAAAAATTGAAAATGATGTGCACCAGTGTCATAATGGACAATTGTAAGTAGCAGCAGTAGCAGCAGCAATAATTAGCATAAACATAAACAATGAAAGAAGCGTTATTGAGTGTAATTAGATTAATTTTGTTATACTAGACAAAAGCAAAGAAAACAAAGTGCCACAATAATTTAAATTAGTGATTTGGGAATTGAAAAAGCAAAAAAATAAAATTTCCTTTGCATCAATTTAAAATTTCCAAGTTGACATGTTGCAGGATGAAAAACAATACTAAAAATTATTTCTTATATAGTTATATAAATTTCAAAAATTTTGGCACAATTTCATTTGGTACAAATTATCCGGTAATCAATTACTTGTTTCAAAAAGAGTTCAAATTTTTATATTTTTTATTTTTATTATACCCTTTTTATTATTGATGCAAAGTATTTAAATTTTAAGGCAACTTTTTAAAAAAAATTAAAACAATTAGTACGGAAATAATTAATGGTTAAGTTACAATCATCAGTCAAACCATAAATGAGAACCTTTGGATACGGTCATGAAAATATGATTCTCATTATCCGATACGTAAATCTAATGACCGTATCTTGAAACATTTATTTTGCAATAACATCAGTATACCTCAAAAGTGTGTTATGTTTAGATATATAAGATATTATATCAACAATTCCGTGGTTACTATAATCTAAGAATATGCAATCATACAAGTATACTTTTTTCGATAACTTGAAATGAAATCAATTAAGCAAAAAAATGTAAGATGAACTGGCAGATTGTTAATTTCGAATTATGTTAATGAGATGTTACAGAAAGTGTAGGAATAACCAAAGCATTATATTAATCGTAAAAAAGCCAAATTGAAGCAGCAAAAATAATCTTAGTAATATTAGTAAGGTATTATTACTTCTAAGATATTTTAACTATTATAAACTTCTCTTTCTTCTCAAATTTACATTTATTTTCTATTTTTTAATTTTTTTTTTTTGTAGAACAAATATATCAAATTATAAATGGTAAAAAGTGCAAAGAGGAAGAAAACGACAGCAAAATAAGTTTTAAAATTTGATAGCATTTTAACTTGTTTATTTTGTTGTACTTCAAAATTTCCAACTATTGTTTTCAATTCCAAATCATTCAGTTAACATATATTATGTTTTTTAAACAAAATTATTTAAAATTTTCATAGAATCGTTTTCCATTTTAATTGTTATGAAATGATGGTAATTATGTAGGTTAGCGCCAACTGAATGCACTCATTAATTGTGAAGCAATTAGTAGAAGGTTATTTAATTAAAACTTACCTTAAACATTCAAAATTTGTGTCATCAATATGGTTTATATGAAAAAAATTAAACTTACATGAAACTTCGCAACAACGCGTCACTCAATCATAACCATTTTTGTATGATCACAATTTTTTTCAAATACACTGAACAGCATTCAATAATAACACTTTCCAATTATCATTGTTATTAATTATCAAGTATTACCATATCTTAGTATATATGACAATAAAATAATGATAATAATTTAGAGCATTAGTCTGACTAAATATTCCAAATCATTTAAACCATTAAAGCTTAATGAATGGAAAATACATTCGTTAATATTACAGAATTTTGCTTTAAATAGATTTATGTGATACTACCGTTAAGAATCGCTAATTATATATAATTCAATTTTAAACCTTTCATTACAAATATGGATGAAATTAATTAAAATAAATTTTAACCTTCAATTGTTCTTTCTCAGAAAAATGAAACGAAAATAATGGCAAATAATTGAAGAAAGAAACGAAACAATTCAACAATTCAAAACTAAATTTGTACCAAAAATAGCAAAAAGTTTAAACAATAAAATGAAAGACACTGGTGCACTCTATATAATGAGTGTGTGACAACACAAATTCAATTTGAAAATAATTTTCCGGACCAAACAAGTTTAATTACGAAGCAGAAAAGACAGTTTCATTTGAAATTTCAGTTTAAGACGTCTTTACATTCAGATGAAAGGAAGCATTTTTTGACTATTAACAAATTAAATTACAAGTAAGTTTAAATTTTATCGATTTTTGAGTAAAATTGGAAGTTTTTGACTATCTGAGAAAAAATTATGTAAATGTGACGCGCACTTTTTTTAACCTTTCAAGATACTATCATTGAGCTTAGAGCAAAGCACTCAAAAATTTAAAAAAGGAAAAGAATCTTACAACTTTCAATTTCAAGTCTGCATTTCTGTGAATCCATCGGGAAAAGTTGCAGTTTCATGGGACATGTTGCTGTCACTGTTAATCTGAATAAGAATGAGCCTGAATTTCATTGATGTTAACCCATTGAGAATCCTATCAAATCATTCTTGATTTAAGATCTCTTCTTTTTTTTTTGGATTTTTATTTTGGCATTCATTTTTGTCTTCTTTTTCAATAATTTCATTTTAATTTTTATATTGTCAGAAATTTGAATTTACAGCAATTCTTCACAATTATCATTTGCATATAAAATGTGATACAAGGATTGATTATTTTCATTGATATTAACTGATAAGATGATGCTTCGTTTCTTTTTCACAAGAAATAAATTAGTCTTTACTTGCTATAGCCCTGGAAGACTTATGTTATGTTTGTTGTGAATGCAAGTAAACAGAATATAGCTGATTATCTCTATTTTGAAATATCGAAATGATTATTATTTGGAAAGTCAGAAAAAAAAATTTATGTAAATTAATGCAAATTAATGGAAATTTTTCTAGTCAAATAATGGAAAAGTAATTAGCACTTTTTAAAATAGTAATCGTTCAGATGAATGATTATTGTTTTGTATGATTGTTGAAAAGTGGAAAAAGGATTGATATATTATTGTTGCGCAATATGCATAAACAAAACTTTTGCGCGCCAAATTTCTTATACAAATTTTCAAGCAAAATTTCAAACATATTCAGTTAGAAATGAAGGAAATCATGAAGGGAATTTCAATTATTTATCAAAATTTAAGCTCATTGAACAGAATGGTTTCCTTGGTTCTCTTCCATTTGCGCTTTGCTTACCAAATTTCATATTTCTTCCTTTAAGCCTTAATGTCACTCATTTCAGCCTCATTCATCTCTCTCATGCATATCTATAAATTGTCAAATAAAAAAAAAGAGAATTTTATGTAATCTTTTTTCTTTAATATCTATTTTTCCATTTATATCCCATTCTATCTTATCCGTCCTATTCTGTTCTATCCTATACTAATTATTAAAAATGAAAAAAAAAAAGAATTGTAGCATGGGGTTTCTTTTCTGTACTAATTAAATGCTATTGCTACTGTTAATATCATCGACTGATAAGAGTGTTAGAAATTTGAGATAAAGGATGTTTGATGAAGAAAAGGAAGAAGAGAGAATTATTGTTCAATTAGTGTGAATGTTTAATGTCTAATGTCATGTGATATACTGAGAGCGAATAATGATAATGTGATGTATTGCATAGAAGATATCTCGAGAAGTACAACCTTGTGAATCTTTAATATCTAATGTGATGTGATAAATTGATAACAAATAGTGATAATGTAATGTATTGTATAAAGGATATCTCGAGAAGTACAACCTTACTTTAATATTCACATGCATTTTTCTTTCTTTTTCCTTTTTTTAATGCTTTGCAAGGGATTAAATTAACTCTGTTGGATTATTTTTCAAACAAACAATGATAGAAATGAAAGGAAATAAAATAACTGCAAACAGGAAAAAGGGGCGAAAAAAGAGAAGGATAGAATAATCGATAGGTTATTAAAAGAATGATTGAGCTGATTGATTAATTAAGAAATTGTTTAACTGATTAGTTGATTATCCAAAAAATTGATAGACTGATTGACTAATTGATTGATTGATTGATTGATTGATCGGTTAGTTGATTAACATGACACTAATAAATATATTGCGATTTGATCTTTTTGTTTTACTTTTCAAATTTTAGTCCCAAATAAAGCAGTTATTGCTTGATTTCTTCTAAAGTGTCGATATTCATGCTGATCATGATAATGATAATTATAGTGATCTCACTATGGCTATGAATGGTGACAATATAAATTAGTAGTGACAATTATAGTGATTTTGCTAGGGTGATAGTGGCAATGATAATATAAGCTTTTAAGTGTACAAAGTTAATCAATAAATTTTGAGGAAAAAATATTGAACTTCTGCTAAAAAATAGGTAATAATGATAAATATGATAAAACCTTTGGGAAGTGAAAACGGTGCCGTCCGGATCGATTCGTAAGAAGGAATTATGCGTTGTTGCGGTATGGAAGAATGATTTCTTTTCATTGGGGAAAAATGTATCCGGTTTCCAAAGCTTCTCCAAATAATCTACACCAACCTGAAATGATAAGTGATAATGCTGATTATAGACTGGCAATGTTTGTTTCAACGTAATATTGCTCGTATTGTTTTATTTCGAACTTTAGAAAGAACTTTACCGAAATTTTTTTTTGAACTTTAAAAATAAAAATAATTTCAGAATTTTTTTTTAACTATTAATGTGCAAAATAACTTGACAATATTTTCTCCTTCCTTTTGATTCTTCCCTAAGAATGGAAATGATTTTATTCGAAATAAATTCATTTTATCACTTCTTGCGCATCGCATACAAACTTGAAGCGTTTTCCAAACTAATACAAAAAAAAGAAAATTTTGAAGCATTTTAAAATTTGTTGCTATCTTCAATTCAAACTTCATTTATGTCATTTTTCAAAAGTAAAGTTTTTTTTTTTTTTGAGGGAACTATGCTACAAGTGAACATATATTCATTTCTCTTTACTTTACTAAGAGGAAAAATTGTTCATTTTTGCATTTCTCTTTTGAAAGCTAATCAATTTGCTGCTACATTGAAAAGAAAACAGAAGAGAAGGAAGATGAGAGCTTAGGAAAGTTTAAAACTATCGCTTAAGGAATAAATTAAAAAAATTTTAAAGTTAAATCCAAAATAAAGCCACTCTGACTACTTCCAAAATCTCTATCTTTATCATTTATGTTGGTCTGTTATGCATGAAATAGAAAAGATTTAATTGAAATGAATCGAATATACATACCGTCAGAGATTCAATTTTTCCCTTTTGATAGCCATAATACATATCACCAAATGCTAAACGAGGATCTTGCCATGTTTGTCGCAAATAAAAGTCAAGTGTGAAATCCTAGAATTTAAAATATTTCCCAAAAATCAATTATGCATTTTTTTAAAAAAATTTCCAAACAGATTTTGCTGCATATTTAATTCCTGAAACGAAAAAAAAGGAAGAGAAATAGTAAATTTGAAACTTTCAAGATAATGAAATCAAATTTTCAAATATAAGAAAATAAGCTAATAACGCACTGATTAAAGCATTAAGTGATTATTTCTTTATAAATATTTAATTTCAGCAAATAAAGCAATTTACAAGTAAAGTTCTCTTTTTTTTGTAAATTACAGATTAAATTTATGAAAAAGAAAAAGTAAGTTAAATTAGTGTATCTCACTTTCTATTTCTAGTAAATTATTCGAGATGGTCTCGCAATATGAAAATCTATTTAAAGATTTCAATTTTTCCTTTAAGTGCATCCTAATTTGCATATCTTCTCTTTCATATTTAGCTATTTGCAACAATGCAATCTTCCTTTTCAAATGATTTAATAATGGTAGTTCGTAAATTTGTTGCAGATTTTGCTAATATTGGATGATTTTATTGAATGCTTCTCAGACTCTACTCACATTATGATCGATAATGATATATCAGACATAATCAGTAATGAGATATCAGATATATAATCGATAATGATATATCAGACATAATCAGTAATGAGATATCAGATATATAATCGATAATGATATAGTAGACATGCATTAACGATGATTCTATAAATTATAGTGAAAAATATTTGCAGGAAATTTCTAATAAATTATATTTGTAAACCTTCAAAGAAAATATTTTATAAAAAGTTATATTGAAAAAGTTTTCAAAGAATTTATTATAAGTTATATTTCCAAACCTTTGACTGAAAAAGTTGAGTAAAAAAAAATTTGCATAGAATTTTTAATAAATTACATTTAGAACTTTGAAAGAAAGGTATGAATTTTATAGAATTTTAAACTAAAGAAAAATATTTAAAGAATTATTTAAATTGCTTCCTTCTTTTTTCCTTTTTTTTTTTTTAAATAGCAATGTCATTTTTAAATGATTCAAATTTATTCCTTTATTATATCATAAATATAATTTTAAATATATTTTATTTGATACTTTCTTGTCAAAACTCAACTTTAGAAACCATTCCTTTTCAACGCCATCCCTTCTTTCCTTCATTCCTTTCTTCCTTCCTTCCTTCCTTCCTTCCTTCCTTCCTTCCTTCCTTCCTTCCTTCCATCCATCCTTCCATCCACAGTTCATTCACTCATTCATTCATTCAAGTGAGGAAGAAATATTACGACAGATTATGATGATAATTGTTGAGAATCAACCGGATAAATGTTTCATTGCAATGAAAATTATAGAATGATAGTGATATAAATTGTAATGAATAATTTTGATATCATCATTATCAGTGCTGATTCATTCTGATAATTTTACCTCAAAATTATTTCTGAAACAACAAGAAAGCCATCAAATGAGCAGGTCGGCAAAGGAGAGCTCAAGTTTCATTCACAAATGTCAGCTTAACTTTTGTTAAAAAAAGAAGCGAAAAAAGTGAGAGGAAGGAAGCACACTAAAATTTTAAATAATAATGGTAAGTTTGCCAAAAAAAAAAAAAAAAAAATAGAGGAAATGAAATATGCATCAGTAACAAAGATCGTTTTTCTTCTTTTAAAAATTCAAGAAAGTATTTCATATCAGTGATAAAAATTTAATATTAGCTTAATACACTAGTGGCTTGTAATTAAAATATTTGATGACAAGAAAATGACAGTAATTTCTTTATTGCTGTTATATTTGGTGGCACTTTTAAATGCCTCAATAATTTCATCTAAAAATTTTATTTTCAAATTATGCCTACTGTAGTATGCTACTTACTTATGATATTTGTATAAGATAAACCTAACATTAAATATTAATTAATTTAATCTTCCTTTTTTCGATTAGACATATATAATGATGGTCGATGATTTTTAGCAAAATTAGAAAGCAATTTAGTACGTAAACATAAACAAGGAAGTGAATAAATGAGTTATTCCTAGAATGAGAAAAAGTGGATATTTGAGATAAAAGAAAATTCATCTCTTCTACTCATAAACAAAACTTCCTTTTCATTATTTCTTCCTTTTTTTTCGTTTTTATTATACCAACAAAATCAATATTTTAGGATACTTCTTTTTACCATGATATTTTATCAGTACGCCTGGCAACATCTAATCACATAATCAATTAACAGTCCATTTTGATTTATGAACTATTTAACGGTGATCGATTATTATGATATAAAATTGTAATCACCAAAAGTAACACACTGCATTCGAATAAATATATCGAATAGTTTGGCATAGATATAACTTTAAAAATCTAAAATTATAAAACTCTCTTCATTTATATATTTAAATTTATTTCATTTTGTATTTCATATTGTTTGATTTCATAGCACTTCTTATTATGGCCAATTTACGGAACAAAATGGAAGATTTCCTGGGAAATAAAAAATTTATGTACTGAAAGATGTCGATTTGAAAGCAAATTAAAGGTTTTACAACCTTTTCAAAATCTTTGAGATAATCGTTCAGACGAAATAATCATTGAAATTCTTTTGTTTTATTATTTTACTAATTCTTTTTAGTTGAAATTTAAATTTTATATTCTCTAATTGTCAAATAATGACATTAAAGTAAAAAAAGAAGAGGAAAAAAAGTGACACATTGATGTTTAAAACTAAAAATTCATTAAATATTTACAATCATTTCATTCTTAATCTAAATCAAAGTAACAGTATGGATTTGAATTTTTCACAAAAACTTTTAAATCCAACCCTCACTAACTGATAAGTTATTATTTACGCATTTGACAAAATTACTTCCCTTTGGAAAATTTATAAATTTTTTTATCGAAGTTATGCGGTCCCCAAGAGATATTAATTAACGATATATTGATTGGCCAGGACAGTTGCTGTCAAGGCTAAGTTAAACTAGCATCCACTGGAGCATGACTGGGTTACACAATATATTATATACAAATTATTTTGTACATAGTAGTAATTGTGCACGATAGTAACAAGTTAACAGCAGAAATTCCACAATAAATTTGATAAGATAACAAAGTGAGATCAGAAACTTTCTTGAATGGTAAGTCTAATGAGTTGAAACTTTTTTTTTTAATCTAAAAAATTTCATTCCCAGTGTTAATACTAGTTTTTATCAAAGTTTAAAGCCGAATTATTTGATGACTCATTTCATCTGTTTGCTGCATATTTCATCATGAGAGTCAACGAATCAAAAAGAAAAACAAAAGATAACTCATATATATGTTGAAGTTGTTTTGATTAATTATATTAATGGAAAGATCGAGTAAGAAGGAAAAATGAATTATTAATTAAAGTACATAAATGCAATAAAACGATAATTGTAACAAAATTGTTTTAAATTAATTCAAAGATAACATACCATATCAACCTCAGAAACAGCACTGATACTGGATACATGTATAGTTATACCTACATCAACCGGTTCAGCACCATATTTAGGCCTTAATCTTTTATCATAAGTGGATTTATCGACAAGTCGATTCAAGATATCTGAGATTGCTGTTGTATTGAAAGTTGTACTGCTCGGATACCCTCTGTAACGCAAATTTTTATCATAATTTCTAAACTTTTGTACAAATTAAGATTTGTCTTTTTGAAATTTAGCATAATTTTGAATTTAAAAAATGGGAATGAAATAGCAAAATTTGAAAATTTTTAATTTGTTGTAGCACTTTAATTGTTTTGCATTTAATTAACATTCAATCCATCATTACTAGTGAAATATGTTGTACTGAAAGAAAAAGAAAGAGAATTTTTTGAAATAAACGACAACTTTTTGAGGATCCAATAATATTTATAGTCTGATTAATTACTGATAGAGTACATTATCAATAAAGATTAGGGTTAGGATTAGAATTTGCTGCAAAATACAACATTTTAAGGAGAGAATTTTTCCATATCCTTTAATCCATTCATTAATCTTTTTTCAAGTGCTCTTCAAAATCTAATTTTCTGACGTCATTCTTTAACAGTGAACAAAGTTTCAGTTAATTAAATCAAACTACCCACTCAAATATACTTTGTCTTTAATCTTCATTTTTTGAGACTTCATCTATGACGAAACTTTTGAGAGGAAATAACTATCCAGAAGGTATAAGGAAAAAAAACAAATTGAACACTTGGAATTTATAAAATTTAAAATTTAATTTTCGAAGTAAAAGGGAAAATTTCATGTTCATTTGGAAATAACTAAATATAAATGAATTGATTTTTACATGAACAAAAAGAATGATTGCTATTTCGAATATTTTTTTTTAAAAAAAAAAAGCAAATTGATTTTTGCAAGAACAAAATAAATGATAAATAAGTGATAGGTAATACAAATGATGGATAATATTGCAAATTTTTTTTTCAAAAAAAAGTTATCATTCAAAAACTATGCACAATTAACAATTTCATGATATTCCCCTTGTTTGTTAAAAAAATAGTTATTAATAATCGCTGCGTGAAAAAGCTCTGATTTAAAATTTTCACCAACGATTTTTTTTTTTTGTCCTTGAATTTTAGCTAAATGTATATTTTGCAATCATTAATTTAAAATATTCATTCATCAAAGATCGGCGACTATAAAATTTCAACTTGGAACAACTTGCAAATGTATGTGACAAGAGTGTAATGCGTTGGGAATTGAAAAAGCTTTGGGAATAAGTGAAATATTTCAGTTTTGCTTAAAAACTTAAAATTTTAAAAAATTTTAATAAAAAAAGCAAAAAATGTAACGGAAATTTTAAGGATAAAACCTAACTTTGAATTGTTTCTTGCAATAAAAGCGCTTTCTGACGAACTTCCACTCCTATATCAGCAATGAAAAAAAAAAGCAAAAGATATAGTGAAGCAAATGATTGCTATCTTAAATTTGGCATTAAATTTAAATTTCAGACAAATTTTGTAGTGGAGGCAATTTCATTAAACAATTTTCAAATATTTTTCGTTATGAATATTTTGCATTTTAAGTTTGCATTTTAATAAAATCCTTTTTGAATGAAATTTAGTAATTTTAGTCAAGGAAATATGAAATTTCTCTCTTCCTTTTTTAACAATAAACAAATCTTCAACTTTGGTTCATCATTTTTGAAAAAAATTTGAAATTTTTGTTAAACATTAAAAATATTCGGACTTAGCAACAGAAAGCTGCAAAAATTTCACTTTTCCACGTAGTTTTAATAAATCAAATTGCAATAATTTTCGTTAAATTTTTCAGTTTGAAATTGTTGATTTATTTGTTCATCTATTTTTGTATATTTTATAATTTTTAAGTATTTGCTATAGAGAACAATACGTTTGTAAAACTTTCAGCAAACAGTTGTTCAAAAAACAAAGTGGAAAGTATACTTTTTTCTCACAATTTATCAAGAACAAAATTATTTTCGTCGATTAAAAAAAAAAGTTTTGATGAAACCTTTTAAAAAACTGTTTGAAGAGAAAATGATTTTTGCATGATCCAATTAAACTTAAAAATCCCTACATTAATTAATATTCCTTATATTTGCCATATGATACGTTTAATATAATTTTTTGCTATTTCAAAAAAGTAGTGGAATTCCCGAACTTTCCTACAATTCATCCATTGGTAAAATTCCCAGGGCAAGTAAATAATTTTAATAGATGACCTTTACTAAAGTAATTTCCGCACAAATTTGCATAAAACTTGTCCCATCATTATATAAAATATAAAACCTGTCCAATTATCCGCTGAATTTGAGGAAAATCTGAGAACTGCAATATTTCTTAAAATGACAAAATAATGTTTGACAAACAGCCAATTTAATGCGCAAATTTTTCTGATATTAAAATTTTCCCGACGTAATAAAAATGGAAATGGAAATAGAAATAGAAATGATTAATCAATTTATATTTGATGGGTTGTCATTCTGAATAATAAACGTCATGTCATATCAGCTGTGGTTGTCATAACTTCTATGTGCTGGATGAAGCATTTGAATTGTTATCCCATCATGCAATCATCAAATTAAATTGTTCCATTGATATCCAGACAAGACGAATACTTGTTACTTGAATACTTGTATACTTGAATTAAATCTTTGTATTAAGGTATATAAATTATTGCTAAGATAAACAGCACCAAAAGTGATCGAAAAAGGTTATATTTCAATAGCAGAATGATTAAAATTTTCTCTTATTAACTTTCTTCACTTATCCAGTGTATCACCTGGAAGCTTTTAACTAGTTCATTGTATATTGCATGACAGTAAGTGATATGGCTTACTGCAAATGAGAAAGTAAATAGTAAGATTGAAATTTATAAAATTAGAAACAAATAATAAGTAATCGTCTAAATTTCTTTTTTCAAAATACCGTATCGTTTGAATTTTAAATAACACATTTCGACTACATTTAAATGCTTTTAGCAAAAACTAGAAAAGCAAAGGTTTCCCGAGAAGTACCACTCTCGTTTGAAAGTTTAAATGACGTTGCAATTTGGTCTTACTTATATTTGACAGAATCAAAAGTTATTTGCAATTTAAATTGAATGCTACTTTTTTGAGAAAGAAATCAAAATTTATTTATCAAACTAATTTCACAATTACTCTGATTATCCTCCAATTTTTCACAAAATTTGAAAAATTAATCTACAATTCTTATAAAATTTAATGATTTGACAAAAGCAAAAAGTGTTTCTTACAAAGAAAGATGCAAATGCCAGGGTGATAAATATCAATTCGATAGAATCATTTCAGGTGATCGATCATTCAATTTCGAATTTTCTAATTAAGACCTGCTTATTCCAATCAAAACTTACCATCCAAAAAAAAATTAGGATGTTAAAGATGAAATTGAAATATAATTCTAACTTACATATAACCGAGTGTACTGCTGTAAGTGATACAATAAATGATGAAAAGGTGTGAGGTAAGGTGCATGGCGTTGAAGCCCGAAACCTCATTGATTATCCGCAGTACTGTATTTGGGGACACCTACAAAGAGCCCGCTGATCTCACACGTAACATAATTATGAATGAATCAGTTTAATAGTCGTGGCAGTTAATTAATACTAATTATCAGACGCTTTGATAATGTTTATATCAGTACTGATAGCATACATTTTGGATAAAATGAAGGATGATGTTTGAAAATTGGTGGGACAGAATGTTTTTCGTTCTGTGTAAGTAACAAATGTAAATAAATAACGAAGAAGAGGCGTTAAAAGTGAATTTCGGATGAAAGAAGGTTGAAAAAGAGGATGGAACTTTTCAGTTGAAGCATCTCTTTCCGCCCTCCTTCTATTTCTTACTCTCCTCCTCTTTTTTCTTTTCTTCTATAGTGAAAAAAAGTTTTGTATTTAAAAGTAAGAAAGAGGCTTTATATAATACGTAAGATTCTTTTAGGCGGCTAAAATCATTCAACCAAACATTCAGACAAACACACTTTCACAACTAAAAAAGATTACAATAACAACTATAGTATTAATGAAAAAAGTACTTAACAGACGGAGCGGAAAAGTCTTAAACAATCATAATTTAGAAAGAAAGTACAATAGCAAGTAGTAGCTAAAGCAACTGATCACGAATACTTCCCACTGCAATTTAAATGATGTAGTAGTAGTAGTAGTAGTAGTAGTAGTAGTAGTAGTAGTAGTAGTAGTAGTAGTAGTAGTAGTAGTAGTAGTAGTAGTAGTAGTAGTAGTAGTA
>NW_018108193.1:384256-394322 GCF_000183805.2 Loa loa
TTGTTGTTGTTGTTTGTTGTTGTTGTTGTTGTTGTTGTTGTTAGTTGTTCTTCTAACAGTAGTTTGTTGTTGTTTTTCCTACTTCGTCCGGAATAGCAATTATTGAAAATATGCGATGCTATCCTGGCAGTGATGACACATTGGGATGATTCATTGATTCTGGATCAGGTGAAACATAAAAATTAGAATAAAACTAACTTGGAAATTAGTTTAAATGTGAATTTGGTGCTTGATTAGATTTCAAATCAAATGTGTGAATACCGTGTAATACATTTCAAACTACAGTAATTGAATTTCTTCAAAGTAACGCATCGTAAAATAGAATGGTTTATAACGATTAGTCAGTTAGTTTGTGGATTAATTAGAATGAGATAGTTCATTTGGTATGAAATATAGAATTGATTTATAGCAATTCATTTTATATGCGATAAAAATTTTACTCATAGCATTTACACAAAGTTGTGGTCATTCTTTTTTTTTTGTACAAATGCGTTTTGAACATTAAAGTTGAGAAAAAAAACGAGAAAAAAATCATTCCTCTCAGCTTTTGTAAATTTAGAATGCGAAGTTCGATAACAAATTGTAATTTAATCTTTAACTTTAACCTTTTAAATTTAGTTAAATTGATATAATTTAATAACTTAATCAATTCTAGTACCATCCTTTTCGAAATGATTCATTGGCTAGTGCAACGATAATTGGATATGTAATTGATTTTTTTTATGCTTTATCATTTCCTTCTTTGGACCCTTTCATTTTTTCTTTTGTTTAAATGTTGATAAATTTGTTGAAAAAATAGAAAAAAATATCTTTAATTGTAAAAAGCAATTATTTTCCCGGCAAAATTTATGGGAACTATTAAGAAAAAAAGAAATTAATTAATATCTTAAATAGTGACTGATTAATCATTCCTATGAAAGATCATAAAGATTAGTTTCAATTTTTTATCTCTCTTCTTCCATTAATCACACAGTTGCGCTTATTTACTATCACTAAAACTCGTTTTATTAATTAATTTACAGTGATTTGGAAAGGAAGAATTAATGACGAGAGCACGAAATAATGCATTATCGATTATTCCATTTAAACATCAATGAATATTTAAAAGATTTCGCAAGCCATCTTCAAAAATGTTTATTTGCTTTAACAACATTCACATCAATCACTGTTGCAAAGCTTAAGCCAATTGTTTGAAATTTAATTAAATCGAAAATTAAATTCGGTTAGTTCACAACAAATTCGAAAACAATCGATAATGAAGTACTGCAATATGAATATCCGGCAAATACATCGTCAAATATTATTATTTTATCAATAAGTACATGGCCATGAAAGTCGACAAACAAAACTTTCTTAATATTCGCCTGTCACCGATTTTTACTGATTAAATATCTTTCTAATTTTAATTAATTTTTGATTCCATTCATGACAATTGTTCATTGAACTATATATACCATATATTGCTAATTATCTTCTGGAAGATGATTCCATCATATGCTTACATTTAATTTATCAATGCATGCTTATACTAAGTTATTTTATCACTCTAAGTGATTTCGTCATTAAGCTATCATACCTGCTATTCTACAGCTGATAATTAATTAAGCAACTGCACTGAGTATTTACCCATTCATTAAACAACTAAGATTATCATTATCGTCATTATCATTTGGTATGCTCAATGTACGAGTTGTTTTACAATTTCTCAAAATTAATTTTTCTTTAGGTGGCATTCGATCTTTAAGCGGTCGTGATTTTGTTTCCGGAAGAAGTGTCAGGAATGCTACAGCATCGATGGAGAGTAATACGATGAGAACTATATGCGGTAAGGATTCCTCGATTTCACCCTGAATTTCCAATTATTATTGAGAGATAGAATGATTAGCAATAGATTTAGATGATAGCCAGTAGCTGTCATCCCATTGATAACAAAAGGTTAAAAGTGTGGTACTTAGTTTAATTTAATACCTTTACTATGCATAATTTTCAATTTTATCTGTATAACTGTTATAATTAATATCACCAGTCATTTCGCGACAGGAAATTAGAATTGGAAAAATTCAGATGTCAAGTTACCGTAATGCGAATCTCTGCTTACAATCCAATTACAATTCTATTATTAAATTCCAAATTACAGTATATAGTTTTAGAAATTAAATTGAATCTATCAACAATAATATTATAAATTATCGGCCAAAAAACTTAAAAAACTTTATGGCGCAAAGAGCTGGCACAAAATGAACAAATTGTCTAAGAAAGGAGAAGAGATACCAAATAAATAAGTTGTGGCGCAAGGATACAACCAATTCGATTCCATGTGGCAATATTAGCGCCAGCTAAATTGCGAATAGCTGTAGGGAAAAGTTCGGCACATGATAGTGCATTAACGATGAATAAGATTGAGATTATACCCATACCGGTTAGGGTTAACAAACGAATAAGTCCTTTGAAGTCCAAAGTAAGGTCTAAAAACAAAAAATTCGTTCTATTCAAATTAACATTCTTCAAATAGCTGGGACAAAAACTCTTTCGAACAAAAAGAAGTGTTGATAAAATATGATAAGAATAAATCATTTCATGCTTGCTTCCTTATCAGTTCGAATTTATTCGTTGGATGTTAAAATATGTTTTGAATATTTTTTTTGAACATTAAATTGATAACACAAAGTAATTGCATAATATGATTTGATACCTTTATAGAAGCAATCGCTTTGTTTAATTCTGAATTCAGTTTTTTCAATAAATTATTTCTGATATGATTTGAAATATTTTAAAAAGTGTTTTTGTTGCATTATTAGCCTTACCGCTAAGGTTTTGTTTGCTGGGAAAAACAATTCATAAATTTTAAATATAACTTCATTTTTTTTTTTTTTGAAGAAAATGTTTTGTATAAACAAGGTTAATCCATCCAATATTGAATTATATTTGTAAATGAAATTGAATTCAGTTTACTTTGTATAATTGTTAAAAAATGATTTCTATATCTATAAATATGGATTTTCCAAATACTTGAAAGAAGGCGATAATTAACTTAATTTATTAATTAATCAAGAAAATACTAAAAAGATACATACCAGTTTTCGTCAGTACTACAACAAATGCAATAATAACAATAAAAATGATGATTGATACTGTGTGTACAAATTTTCGACCAACGGAAGTGAAGGCATGATCAACGGTTGCCAGCACAATATTTAGTAAATAACGAAATGCTCCAAGTACGGACGTATTCATGTATAATGATCCGGAAATCTTTTCCAAATTAAACAGTAAACCATAAAAAGCCATGGCATTGGTGAAACTAAAAAATTTTCGGAAGTAATCGAACTATGAAAATTTAAAAATACTAAGTATAACTTAAATTTATAATTCTTATAATATATAAAATGAAATAAAATCCTATTCAAATATAATATTTTCAATGGAAATGACAAAGTAGTCACTTAAAATTTAATCTTTAATGTGTTAAAACAAATGAAAATATCGTTAATACTTATTGTATTCCTTCAATACAATACTTTTTCCTTTACCAGCTAAAAGCGAGAACAATGCTGTAACGAAGTAATTTCCATGAGTAAAACAAATGATAAAAATAGTATCGTTTATGTCGTAACAGCTCATGACTAGCCTGGAAAATAAAAAGGAAGAATTAAAATTTAATTTCTCAAACTCATTTATCATTTATTAATCGGTAATGAAAATATGAAATATTTCAAATGTTGAATTTATTGGAAATGAATAGAAGAGGAAAGAAAAAAAGGGAACAGAATTTAATTTTTTAATGCATAACTTCAATATGCTTAACATCAATCGATGCAGTAATAAGTTTAACAATCATTTAATTCTCCATCCTAAATTACTGCTATTTTGTCATACATTTCGAACATGATGAACTCATATTTCAACTGGTTAACTAACGGTACCGTAAGGTCATTTTCTAGCGCATCCATCACTTCTTGCTCATGGCGGTATTGTTTTTTCTCCGCACCATGTCCCCAAGTATTCATTGCTATTATTGTTCGTCGTGCTTCATTTAGCAGACCTTTTTGCATTAACCAACGTGGACTTTCGTATAGAAAACTGAATACTTCAAAATTTCAGTGGAAATTTCAAAAGTTAAAAAAATTTGACAATGATGATTTTTAAAGTTTTTTTTTTTTTTTTTTTAAGAGTAAAGCCGAATTTAACAACTGACGTGAAGCAAAAAAACAACTTACATGAAGCAAAAAAGTGACGGTGCAGCCAATAAATTAATTGTAACGGCAAGTGTATCCCAGGAACCCGTAAAATAAGCAACCACAGAAAGTAATATGAAATTAGGTGACCAAGTGACAAACGTATTCACTTTAATTCGAGCACTTGTTGGGATATTCTCAATCACATACACGTACATTACTCTGCAATATTCAGTAAACGTTATTTGTCGGAAAATTGTGATCAGTTGACAGATTTTTAATATAATTATTGTTTTCCGGAAAATTTTCTGTCTAATTCCAATATTTAAATTTAAATATTCTTAGCATTTTCTGAAATTATTTAGCTTTCTTTCTCTGTTCAATTAATACCCAGACTTCTTTATATCTTTTAATAAAATTCTTTCCTCCCAAGTTTATCATTTATTAAATTAACTTCCGAGTTATTAAGTAATAAATGAGAATGGTTGTTTTGGCAATGCAAACTTATTTAAGTTTTGTAATATTTTCAGCAATCATTTGATGCTTCTCATTTATGAAATTATTATTGTGAATTTGAAAATTCGATTTTGAACAATGAAATGAATTGTATTCTTTAAATAATTGAAATTTTAAAAAGACATTAAAAGTGACATTGCATTGCCGCCAACAAAGAAACCGACAAAAGTACGACTGATTGCAAACACGAGAAGATTAGCAGCAAATGATGATAGTATGCCGGATAAGGTTGTTAATACTATGCATATAATCATTGTCTGAAATGAGCAATTGAAATAGTTGAAATTAAATTAATAGAATAAGTTAAACAAATTGTTAAACTTAGTCAAATCAGCAAGTTGTTTTGATTGTTGCATTTTACAGCTTAACTATGATCTGATTATGCTTTTAAGCTTTAACAAATTAGTGTCACATTTGTCTGATGATGGAAACACCTGACCAAAGAAAAAAAACAAAGATAAAATGAGAAGAAGAACATTGAACTAAAGCATGAGGAATTTTGATATTATGATTGATATGCATCACTACTATAATACCAACAGATATCTCAGACCAGAATTTAACATCCTTTTTACAGAAAGTTTATGTTTAACTCAAAACATGACAGTTTCGTAAACTGTTTTTTTCTATATTTTCTTTTTAACTATGAATCAATTGCTACTTTTGTGCGAATCATTAATTAAAATTTTTTATACCTTTCGACGTCCAAACAAATCGGAAAATTGTCCAAACAAAATACCTCCCAGTATAGTACCAAACATTTGAAAGGATACCAAATTTTTCACTTTTACTGCTTCACTGCAGAAATAACTCCACTATAAAGAAAAGAAAAAAAAAATTGAATATTTCCTCTTTGAATTATCCAAATAGATAATTTTACGATTCTCAAGAATTATTTCAAAATTTCAGACTTTTCACATAATTTCAAGCCTTTTTTTTCAAACAAATGTCCAAATTCACTTATAAAACCACCACATATTATTGTCGTGAAAGAATTTTAAACTAAATTTTATTGTTGAAATTTGTTTTCAGGAAGCACTTTTTTTTTGATATTTACAAAGTTGTCCAGAATAAAAATGAAACTTTTAAGTAATTGGATGATAAATGAAACATACTTCAACAGCAACAGATCGAAATTGATACTCAAGAATCGGCTCGCAAGAATGATTATCAAATTTTATTAAAGTTTCATATTGCTCACATGCTTCACGTTGTCCCAAACTTTTATTAAAAATTGTCGTGCCACATCCGATAATATTAGGTGACGCTGCTACAGTTGTTTAAAATTAAAATTTTTTGTTTCAAAAGATTTTTATCCAAAAGTATCTCATTATTTTTTATCCAGCATTTTTCAAAGATGACAATGCTTAAAAATACTTTTATCCTTTCCTTTATTTTCGATTTTCCTCTTTTTATTCTAAAATACAAAGTTTATGGTAGTTGAAAACTTGAAAAAAGAGAGTTTAGACTAAATTATTTAAATGAAGTCTACTGAATTTTCAATATTCCTTTTCTTCATTTCCTTTACTTTCAGTTTTACTTTCTTATTCAAGTTTTCGACTAAATGTAAACTTTATGTTTCAAGGAAAAAAGGAAAACTGAAGTGGAAGCAAAAGAAAAAAGCGTTGTAATTAATTAAATAAAATTTACCAAACTTTCTTGTTCCTATCAAACTTCTTTCAGTTTTGCTAATGATTGATTGCATCATCTCTTTCATATTGTTTATGATTTAATGTAGCTCTTGTTTTTAAATTAGAAAATTAATATTTATAAAAATGAAAAATGGAAGGGTTAACTAACCAGCAAATATCATATAGATAACATTGCCGACCTGTGATAGTATAACAAGTTCATAGGTTAGACATAAAAATATTGTGTAACGATTGAAAACGATGAAACGGTCGATTCCTTTTGATAAGTTTACTTCACTACCAATTAAAGATCTTGTCATCCTAAATTTTAAAATACTGAAAGGACCCTTTATCGCAAGATTTGGTATCCGGATATTATGCTGAAAATATTGAAGTTCCAGTTGTTAGTATTAACAAAAATCGAAGTAAAATTAAGTATATCTTCCAAAAGTAAGTCAAGAAGATACTTTAATGTATTAGTTGGCAAAAGATAATAGAATTTGAAACTGCTAAATAATTAACCACCGGATGCATACTATATTATGAGTTTGTAGCAGGAGAATTCTATATGTCATTTATGACGCACAGCTATTTGTGACGTGAACTAATCAGGTAATATTAATAATGTATGCATTTTAGATCCACTACAATAATTCCGTTAGTATGGCGACAATAATTAACGTCCAAGCTATTCTAGTTGACACTAAAGCTCGTTAATTAAAATCTTGTAAGCACTGCAAACAGTTGACATCATCTAAATTTTATTACAAAATAATGGATAGGATAAAATAAGTTGTAAATTAGTTTAAATGAATGGCCCATCATTTCTTATTTACTTTGTATTATGAGAGCTTTAGTGTTATCAGTTGCAAATTTGCTTATCACTTTTTTTTTCCAAAACTGTAACTGGCGATTAGACGTACTTGTCGTTACTGTTTTATTAAAATTTTTCCTTCAATTAATTAGTAATCTGGCTTAATTTTTTCCCTGATTTTTCCTATTCTTATTAAGATTTTTATGAAATTTGCAATGAAAAAAGAAAAAAAGTGATGACGAAATGTCCGTATTAAATTAAATTTAAAATATATAAGAAAAAGTTGAAATTCCATTCAAAAAAAGGAAATCTAATTAATCATCGAATAGTTTTTCAAATCTAACAATATAAAAAGATGTTCAAACAGCATACAAAATGAAAATTCCGAAAACAAAAAAAGTAAAAATGACTTGAAAAAAGTAAAGAAGAAAGAGAAGGAGAAAGAATGATATGATAGGCATGAAGTATCACCATATAAGGAAATCAGTCATTGAAATAGCGGACTATTTAAAAGCATACAAAATAATCAGTCATTTTGGAAAGGAATCGATGTTAAGAAGCAGGTTTTTACTATCTCTATTGGTACACTGTAATCAACTCATTGTCATACATACCATTAAACTTATCAAACCTTTCAATTTTTTTTTTTTTTATTCACAACATTAATTTGCGATACTTCTCTGTATGAACTAGAGAAAATAAAAATTTTTTTACAAACAAAACTGCATCTTTTCTTCTTTTCCATCTCTTCCCCCGCCCTATCTTCTATATATCAATGCGATTATTATCACTAAACAAAAAATTTACATCATATTGAATTGTTGAAGATATCTAAAATGTCCCGGTGGAATGTCAACACAAATGACACCATTGGTGATTGAATATGCTCAAATGATTATTATATTTTGGACCTACTGAATTGAGAAGAAATTGAAGGTGACATTTGTCAAGAAAATTAAAATGAGCGTATAGCTTAATTTGAAAATCGAATTAGCATTTTATTTTTTAGCATGTAACTCAATTTTAATCTGCGCTTATATAGATAAAATCTTTCTTCACAATTTTTTTTATTTTTCTTTATTTTTCGCCAATTATTAAAATTTCGGAAAAACATTCATTTCTATCAGAGTGATAAAGGAACCAAGTAGTTTAAACCATCGATTCTGGTATTTCTCGGGATTTTGACACATCATGAGATCTCAGTAACATTTCTTGGAGAGCAGTAGAGTTCTCTAAACAATGTGGAAAAACTTATCATTAATAATATACAATTTGAAATGAAGCAATTTACAGCTGCACTAGACATTTTACGTCTTATGATTACCTTCCATGCAATGTAATCTTTTTACATAGAAAGAACTTTAAAGCATCAAACTGTGAATGGATTGAGCGGAATGTCGGATAACATTAGGTGACCGGTCAGGGAAAATAGTTTTTATTGTTTTGTGAGTTCCAGATTCTGATATTTCTCGAAGCATCGATTCTCAGCCATTTGTTTAGAACATGTCAACAGTTAGGATATTGATCCCTTATTTCTCCACGCGTCAATTTTTGTTTTGCTTTCTTGGTTTCTCGTCTTTCTCTATCCTTTAATTCATGTATAAATTCCTTGCATATTTGTTAACAATAATTGAAGCCCTGTTTACTTTGAAATAGGTTTAAAGAATTGGTCATTTTTCTTCGTTATCTGGCTTCCTTTTCTATTCTCTCGAATTGGTATATTATTTCAGACATATAAGTAGATATGATTACAACCGAAAGACTAAAGAAAGACGATGAGGAATCGATCACTTCCGAGGTTAACGTAGAAGATGAAGAACATATGTAAGTTTCTTCATTCCTTTTCAGTACTTCGCAATTGTTACATGTCTCTCCATCTCGTACAGTTCTCGTTCCCACTGCATTATTTTTTTCCTCTACGCCAACAATTGTTATCATTATCAAGTACTTTCTGTTTTGAAATAACTTCGTTTCTGCCATCAAAAGGGAATGATTGGCATTCGGAATGAAATAATAAATATGGTAAATATGGTATGATACATTGAACAAACACAATATTTTCAGTAATCCACGAAATAATTATTCGGAATCATTTCTGGAGGATGGACATGGGATCGTATTTGGATCGCAGGAACAAAAGTAAATCAATAGTTTATTTCACTGTATAACTAAGAAGTACTTCTTGCGTAGCAATCTGACTTTAGGCTGTCTAATGCTCTTACAGACTTATATATGATGGATTATTATTAAAATATCTAAACGGTGAAATCAAATCTCTAAATGAAGTGTGTCGGCTTGTAAAAGATCAATTAGGACTTGAAATTTCGGCTCCTACTCTGTCACGACGCTTGAGACATATTGTAAGTTATTTGCATGTCATCACTTCCAAAAATCACATTTGCTTTCCGTTTTTTGTTTTCCAAATAAACTTTGTTCTCGTCATGTTTTAAATTTCTCACTTAATTTTATTCTCTGATGTGCAAAAATGTTTCATTTTTTCAACCAAATTTCGTTCTACAAATATGCAGCTGTGTTTTTGTAATGTTTATTTTTTCTTTTCTTGCAGAATAGAAATGCTGAATCAAATGACGAACAGGAAAGGAAGTAAGTTTTTTAACAAGGTTTTCTGATTTGCACGCAAAAAGTGCATTAACTCAGTTCTAAGCTTGCGATTTTAAATTCTATCAAGTAATAATAGAAATAGTCTTATTAAGGAGAAAGATGGGCGTGTTGAAAGGTTTTACGATAATGCAGCGTGCCTTGTCGAGTCGTTACAATGCTTCTTTGCTGACAGTGATGGATGACAAAACAAAAGAAATCCGGCAGTATGCGTATATGAAAAGTTCCGTGGATGGTCGCAAAGAGTATTACCGATGCAACAGATGTTTGCGAGCGAAAACGAGAAGTGGACCTGGAGCCCAGGCATCTAT
>NW_018108193.1:394568-400368 GCF_000183805.2 Loa loa
TACAAATATGCAGCTGTGTTTTTGTAATGTTTATTTTTCTTTTCTTGCAGAATAGAAATGCTGAATCAAATGACGAACAGGAAAGGAAGTAAGTTTTTTAACAAGGTTTTCTGATTTGCACGCAAAAAGTGCATTAACTCAGTTCTAAGCTTGCGATTTTAAATTCTATCAAGTAATAATAGAAATAGTCTTATTAAGGAGAAAGATGGGCGTGTTGAAAGGTTTTACGATAATGCAGCGTGCCTTGTCGAGTCGTTACAATGCTTCTTTGCTGACAGTGATGGATGACAAAACAAAAGAAATCCGGCAGTATGCGTATATGAAAAGTTCCGTGGATGGTCGCAAAGAGTATTACCGATGCAACAGATGTTTGCGAGCGAAACGAAGAAGTGGACCTGGAGCCCAGGCATCTATAATAGTTTACGATGGTGAAATAATTGGCGATAAACCGCCAGAACATCACGTTGATTGTGAACCAGTACCGTATGAAGAAATCGCTTCAATAACTAGTCAACGCGAAAGTCGGGCATACGAAAGGGAAGAGAACGAACAAGTGCGCCAAGTATTGAGGAACAGACAACTGCTCTTAAAGCAGGTAATTTGGAAGAAGAAAATCAAAGTTCCAACTTTTTTGTCTGTTTCTCTTCATTTCGACTTTCTATATCTTATTCCGAGAAGTTTATGAATTTATTGTTTGTGTTATGTCAGTTCCATAATTTTTTCTTAAATCTTGTTTAAATTATGGAGTTAGGTTTAATAGACAGCAATTTTTAATTTATAAGGTTGTTTATGCGCTTTACATTCAGACGGAACCGTTAGAACCGCCTCAACTTTCACCGATGGTAGAGGGTGATGAGTTGGCAGAATTTGATGACGAATCAACTGGCGCCGGATTTGTTGAGCCTCAGAGACAAACAGTCGAAGATAAGGCAATGATTTGAAATGGTTCCATAAGTCGAAAGCTTTCTTAATAGAGGAGTGATTCCCGCAAAAATTTTTCATTTTACGGTATTTTTTAAAAAGAAAAAACAATTTAGTGTTTCAGAAAAAACGGATGGAACGAATTTTATCCGCCGTTTTGCTTCTTCTTGATGAACTTGATGGAGAAAATTTGCTAACAGTTATTGAAGAGGCACAGTTTCGTGTTGCAGAATTACCTAGAAGGTCATTATTGAGGTGATAATTCAGGGTAGAAGCAAACTGATAGTGATGTACAGTGTACTTTTATTTTTGTCAAAATCGAATTCGATTTGTCACCCATGATATCGTGTTTTTAGCCGTGTCGAGTAATTTTATTCCCTTATAGTGATTTTCAGCTTCCATAAATAATGATTAGGATTAATTGTATTGCCCTTGATATTTTGTTGCCTTCCACGGTTTTTAATTAAGGAACTATGTTATCTCAGTGTTGCAGCTTTATACAAATGTATACGTTTTTATCTAAATAACTATTCTGTTGAACATTATAAGTGATGATAGGATTAGAATAAGATGAAGACAGCACAGTGAGGCAGAGCAGCCCATCAGTCTTCAAAAATTACCAAATGCTTCATATACCGCTAACAGTTATCAGATATTTCTCAGTTTTTAGTAAGAAATCTTGGAAATCATGTTCTGTTAAGAGTGCGTAAGGTGGAGCATCTCTCATTCGTATTGGTCACGAAATTTTCAAATGTGTATTAGATTTATAGCAATACGGTATCTTCTTGGAGCTTCTTTTTTTTTTTTTTTTTACCTAGTACAAGGCTTTTTAGCAGCGACAATCTCAGGATTATGATAATTCACTATTCTTCGTTCCACAAACCTATTCACCAGCTTATCATCTTTCTGTCCTTTCTAGATGGCTTCACACATTCAGTATTAGTAAGATTTTTGTCGGTCAAGTAAGCCATCTGCTTCAGCAATTAGGTTGTACTGAGAAAAATAGTACTCGATGTTACTGATATAATTGTCACAGATATTCTAGGCTAATATCTTGGATTGTGTTTTATTTTATTTTCCTTATCTCTATCATGCGTATCCGCTATTTCAGTCTGTGTGATATTTATATATTTGACAAATTAAATGCCATGTGATAACGCTATTCGGACTATTTCGCCTTCTAAAAAAGTCATATTTATGACAACTTTCCAGAAAGTCGTGTGTAGTTGCCGGAACAGACGTAGACATTTCGCTTTTAACCGTTTCTTTTTAATTTCATACTATGGAGATTATTCCTTTTATACATTTCATTTTGAAAATTTAAGGTCAAAAAGACTTTTTCATCCTCAGATTCAGTTTTGTGCTTTATCGATATTGCCGAAATTTCAAGCATCAGTTTATATCATTTGGAAAGTGAAGTTTTCTTCAAATTATTTTTAATTTTCTTGCTTTGTTATTTTTCACATCCACTTTGCAATTTGTGAAATTATATTATATTGTGTCATTTAGATTCTTCTATATCATAACATTTTGATTTATCTACTTTCCAATAATTTACATTTGATTAGATTAAGTAATTTTTTGAATACTGCAGTATGGTCTCCCAGATAATCAGTAGCAAAGCATCAGGGAGTTTTTTTTTTTTCCTTCAAAGCACAGAAACAGATATAACACGAAGTAGAATAATCATTGTTAATGGAATGAAAATGCAACTAGTCAAGTTCAGTTGACGTAGTATGGTGCTATAGTTATTAAACAGTATTGTACAGTTAATTTGTGCAATTTAGCAACTTCATGCTAGTAAACTGAATAGCATAACATGAATTGCAGTAACGTTGATGTTAGCGGTAATAAAGATAATGAAGATGAAAACAATAATTTTAATTTTGAATCTGTGAGATAGATACAATATTCCTGATTATTTATATCTGAAGCATGGATATATCAGCAAATGGACTTGGAATTCAATGTCTATCAATTTTTGTTTATGCACCTAAAATGACCATTTACTGGGAACTAATTTTATAAATCACAGCGATTTTAATTTAAATCTTCATGCAAATTTGTCATTCCATGGAAAAAAAATACTATATAAGCTTGATTCTTACTCTAAATGAGTTCCTTTTCTATTTTATCTGAGCTGCTACTAATAATTTGCTTGGATTTGTCATTTAAAGCAGCGATTATTGACTCACGGGGTCATTGAGGTGTCATTCATTATCTAATGTAGCTTATGTGAAGCAAACTGATGTAATTAGAATGAATGCATTTTGCATTTACTTGAAAATCTCTGAATTCTTGATAACCATTCCACCAAATATATTTAAATTGATGTTTTCAATTGTAAATTACTACTGTATGCCATAAATATTACGCGTTTCTTTACGTTTGCTTAACAGACGTGCAGTTACTCTTATCAGGTAAAAAGAATGAATGACAAATAAAATGATGAAGCTTCTGATTAGAGATGGCAACACTAGTTGAAGCTGATAGAAGGTTATCAAATGTAAGTTTGGATGAGAGAGATTTAAGTGGATCGGAGCGAATCTTTCATGGCGTAACGCATAAACCGCAACTGTTTGCATTTTTATGCAATAAACGTTATGCAAATTTGAATAATTTACTCCCACCAGTGGAATTAAAAGCCAGCCGTGAACAAGTTATTATTTTCGACACTTGACCTTTTGCATCTTTTCTTCATACTACTTGTAAAGTACATTCCAAAGTTTCTCAAATGTTTTACTAATATTTTACCCACGATTCATTAAGATTATTGAATGAATTTTTCGTCATTTAAGGTTATTTTTCAGTTGGTGTATGTTATTTTAGTTTTACTGGCTTTTTACCTATTATTTGGATGTTTTGCTGAACTAATCTGTAACGTCTTTGGATTTGCATATCCCGCCTATGCATCTGTTAAAGTAAATTTTCAAATTAATTCAAGAAATTTTCATATGTTGTCTAAAATGAAAAACTAAAATTGAAATTTAGGCAATCCGAACACCAAATAAGGAAGATGACACACAGTGGTTGATGTATTGGACAGTTTTTGCAACATTTTCTATAGTTGATTCAATGGTATCTGTAATTACGAACTCTCTTCCCATATATTGGCTTCTCAAGGTGAACAAAAGTTTAAATTTGCTTTTGAAACACTCATCAATTTATTTTTGAATTTAAAAATACAGCGAAAAGTGTTATTAATTTTTCAATTTATAGTTATCTAAAATAGACAAAAATGAAGAACAATAATAACATGGCAGTATGCATATTCCCATATTACAAAAGTTTTGTCTAACTTCTACTCTCTAACCGACATCGCACATATAATTCCATAATTTCAGGCAGCATTCCTACTTTATCTTTATGTTCCCAACAGTAATGGCACTCAGATGTTATTCTACAACATTGTCAATCCAATAATTTCAGTCATTGATGATTTCATTAACAGCAGTTATCAGAGCAAACGATTCAATGAGTTTAAGAATAATCATCGATATCGATTAATTTAAATCAATATAATAGGCATAATAAAATTACGAGATAAACTGGAAGATGGATGTGATTTGATAAATATCAAACTAATCGTTGTGTATTGCTTAAATTTTAATGAAATTTTGAAATAAATTCGATGAAATTAGAAAATTGGCCATTTTAGGTTTAAAATTTACAACTTTAAATGTAAAAAGGAAAAAACAACGGCTGGAACATGTTGATGAATAGATTTATATTATATGTGTGCATAAATTATTATAAATAATAATAATGCATGAATTGTTTCCATGTTTGTGTGTTAGATCAGAGGTTAATAACTGCTATCATGGAATGTATCATTACATTTTGTTGTATCTTATTATGTAAACGGTTGCCGTATAGAAAAATAGAGTAGTTTGACCTTTGAGATATTAACATTATCATTTAAAATCCTAGTGTCCCGAGAGATTGAATAGAATTTGATTTTCTAGAAATAATAATGTAATGACCCGGAGTAGTGATGTTATAGATCGGAAAGTGGTAAGAGATAGTGACCAATTGTTAAGTCAATAATTCTGATTTAAGATCAGCTCGGTAAAAGTTCACATTTCCTTAGTGTTTAATAATAATTATTACCTTTCCGGTTGAAGATTGTTACTAGGTACTGATGGTCTTAGACAGGTAAGGGAAGTTATCCTGAAGCTGTCCATATATTAGGTACAAGTTGGGATATTTGCTAGGATTGACCTCTCATGTATTTGATGAGCAAAATATTGAACTGCTACTAACTTTATAACATTGTCGACTTCGCAAATTCCAATATTAGCCTAGCTAACTATAAGACAGCTTAACTAGCTATAAGATATCTCATTCTAGCTAACTAAAAGGCTTGCGAGTTTGATGGTAAATATGATTGCATTGTTGTGAACTTTTGCGATTACCTTTCTCATCTACTAGTGAGAAATATGACTCTAGATCCTATGAATTCCAATGCAAACCAGGTTATCTGTGATGAAGAAAAATAAATTAGGACAAGAAGACTAATTACTCAATTAATTAGTACCAAGTTTGTAACTTCAGCGGAAACTTTACAGGCTGCAGTTGTTATGGATAAGCTGTAATGATACAATAAGCTACAACTGATATGGAAATTTTGAAAGCTTTCTAGTAATATAAATATCTATTGATAGAATTACTTCACTGAAAAGTAAACATGCATCAAGTGGTTTACAACATAAACACTGCTAAAGTTCTAATTTGGTTCCAAAAATTTATGCTTATTTTGAGAACGATACTGCTAATTGTTATCACTTGTCATGCTGAAAATATGATTCAAATTTTATCGAGTTATCATCATTGTAAGATGAAATTAATTTCAAATGAAGAATTTAACATGTGTCGCGAA
>NW_018108193.1:400802-408723 GCF_000183805.2 Loa loa
GACAATTCAAACTTTCACAACAACATGTGTGACTAATTTCATAGAATAGTAAGGTAAGAGAAGGAAAATCACAGTACTGTTCAACAAAAAATAATTCATATTTTATGTTATCTAAAAATGAACCTAGGAACCTAAAAATTACTAATCTAGAAATAATTCATCCAAAACCTAAAAATTGGAAAACCAAAAAAATTCAAAAGAGATACTAAAAATTAATTTATAGTAAGTTGTAAATTTCAGTTTTAATATAAGATTGATAGAGAAATATGCATTTTTATCACTTATCATTAATAATTAATTATTCACACAGGTTAATTGTTTTAGAAAATTACATAGGATTTCTCTAATCGTTTCATTATTGACTTCTAAGAGATTGTCGTGAAAAAATTTGCTGTCATTCCTTTGATGCTTTTTCTTTTTCTTATGCTTATGCTAATTTTACCATTGAAATGTAAAAAGCCGAATGGGAACGAATTAATGACATTTCTTCTCTACTATCGAAAACAAGAAGGATATGGATTGTCCTTGAAATATTACACATTATCGACAATCAATCAAATCATCCTGTACAACTGAACTGTCCGATATTTATCAGCGACCCTTATCAGTTCCCATCATCGCCAATAATAAAATCCTTTTGCTCAAACTATTCTGATGACCTTTCTGTTTCCTTCTTAATATCAAAAGCGTTCTCATAGATCGTAGAAATGATTAAATTACTGTTTGCATAGGCTTTTTTAAACCATATTCTTCAAAACTTCGTACTAAATCTTCACAAGGATATGATAAAGAACTGGTAAATGTTGCTAATAAATATCGAGCAGTTCGACTGTAGAAGTAGTATTGTATAAAGCAAGCAAGCATAAAAGCATAAAGTATAAAGCAAGCAAAAGTGCAGCCCGATGCGGGGCTCGAACCCGCGACAGCCAGATTAAGAGTCTGGTGCTCTACCGACTGAGCTAACCGGGCTGTTAGTAGGACCATTTACTGTAGTTTAAATTTGTTATTAAAACTTAATTTAGTTTACCATAAATTTCTCTTTTCATTAAAACGATTGACTAATTGATCGATTGATTGACTGACTGATCGATCAAGTGAGCGATCGACCAAGAAAATCCCAATTTTATACAATACACGACTTAAGATTATTGACGTTATTAACGTTGTTATTATTAACGTTATTAACATTATTAACGTTTTTTTTAATTAACACTTAACGACACCGTTGTCTTTCAAAAGCTCCAATGCTTAATGGGGAAAGAGAAATACTAAATGAATAATAACCTAGTCTGATAAATAAGGAGCTTAATATAAGGAGGGAAAGGTGTCCTGGTAGATCACCAGATATGAGCTCCAGAAACTTTTCTTCCCCATCACTTAACAGTAAAGCACGACATACAATACAGTATGAGATGAGTATGGAGAAGTATATTTCAATTACGATTGCTGTTAATGATAAAATACAACCGATAATCACACCAGTAAATGAATATTCCAATTTATTAAAGAATGAAGGAGGTTTTTGTAATGAAATTTACCATAAATTGAACCAATTCATTTACCAATAACTAAACAAAATGAAGAATTTGATAATTCAGAAAAAAATTGTAAAAAAATTTAATAATTGTTAAAATAACACAAATATATACCAATTTTACTTTCTGTTTTTGTTTTAACTTTGAAATTTTGAATTCGTCAAATTTATACAAATCTCACATTTCAAATAGTGAATTGCTTGCGAGATAAATTAGATTTAAAATTCTTAAAGATACTCGTGTATTGTTTCGCTCTTAGTTTGATATGATAATAATTGTAATCAGGATGAGAATTAATGTGCAGAACAATTAATTCAATTTATGAGTACAGTTTAAATACTTTGAAATTATTGCACTCTAAATTGCTTTTTACAAAACTAAATTTTCATTTTTTTTGAAATGTTTGCTTGAAACATTAAACAAAATAACAAATTGAAGCTTTCCAAATATTTTATTCTCCTCTGTGAATTTTCCAGGTACTATTGTTTGCTTTTGTTTGCAGAAGTTTTAATCGATTACTAAGAATTTGTACTTTTTGATCACTTAATATTCAAATATTTCAATTGATGAAACTTTGTTCCAACAATATACCGTGTCATTTGTTGGCTAATATATTTAAATTTACTAAATTATGACACAGAAACAGAGATCCATTCATAATTTGTTTGCCTCAACGAACATCCCGGGCATTATTGTTTACTTCTGTGAACTTCCCGGGCATTTTTGCCGATTTTGCGGGCATTATTGTCATGTATCATCGAATATTTTACACAGTTGTACAGACATAGGCGGAGTCTGATATGAATCGGTCAGTGGCCGAATGTCCTTTGCTTATGCCATTGCCAAAACCTTCTGTGAGTTCCCTTCACTTGCAACAAACGGCGAGGGGTCATTCGGTTGAATGGTCCACTTATCAGCTGACCTCCATTCACGAACACTCCCCAGCAACACATTTCTTTTTACCAAATCTTCTCCAAAGGAAGTACACCGTTTGTTCTAACCTTAACATACTTTTCTTTTTCCTTTTGAAATCAAAATTAAAGCTTTAAAACTGAATTTCGATCCTTATATCTTAATTGTAAAGAAATTGAGCACAAAAGGATTAGTAAATAATCATTTCTTTTATAATTAATCAGTTTGTTCGAACGCTTTCGTCTAATTAGTCTCGAATGAGTCAATTATAAATTTTAACATCAGTATAATCTTTATCAGAATCAATTCTTCATCTTGAAGTAACTCTTCAATGGCATACATACTGCTACTCATCTTCCTCTCATTTCACTTTCGCCACGGCGGTATGTCTTTTGCATGTTATATCATCGTTAAAAGTTAAAAATAAATGTGAGCAGTAAATTCTTTATCAGCAAAATCTTTTCTTGTAAAAAAAAAAAAAAAAAAAAAAGATTATACTTCATAAATGGTGATTTACAGCACCTAACCACTGATCCGGGATTAGCATTTGAAGTTATCGCAGCTGAAGCGCAAGATGAGAAGGTGAATGTTACCGAACATGATGATCATCAAGTGACAAATGACCAAGCAAGTACTCATGATAAGGAAACGACAAGTGAGCAAGCAAGTACCACTCATCAACATGATCATGCTGAAGCTGATGAAGCGGTCAAAGAGCATGGAAAAAGTGAGCCGAAATTACTGAAAGTACGAGCAACTGTTGAAGATGAACAGGGACGACAAAATGGAACGACTGCCAAAGATGAGGCTGAGGATCATCATCATCCTAAGGAACTTAAATTGCACAAGGAAGAAAAACCGGAGACTTCTTCCACTACTGCTGCTGAGACTAATACGACAGAGACGCTATGAATTGGTCAATTTTTCATTAACTTTTTCCTTCCTTTTTTCTATATTAATTAAAATTTTTTTACATGTATGAATTAAAGTTTTGTTTTAATCATTCTAACATAATAAAAGTTTTGTATTTGTAACAAAAACTTAAATATTAGCTGTTTTAGGACATGAAAATGGCATTCATCGACGACAAACAATTCCATCAATGACATTCATTTCTCTCCTTATCCTTTCATTCTTTTGTTCTTTTTAATTATTGAATTGGAAAGTTTTCATGCAATTCTAACAATATTTTCATATAATGATGCATTTCATTACTGTACTCAAAATTTTTAATCTCAGGAACACAATTGTTGAGGATTTGCTGGTTTTGCTAATTACATCATTTAATTAATCGTATACTTAATCAATTTCTGTCCTTTGCATTTCAAAGTTATTCACTTTATTATGACCATGCATTAAAACTTTCGAAATATACCATGCAATTCTTGCAAAATATCACCAAATACAAATTGCACTTTAGATCGAAATGAATTAATTACTAATTAACAAATTATACATTTAAACTGTCGGTTGATCAAGTTACCAATGGCTAATTGAAGCATAATTTGGACATTAATAACTATATTTTCTATTTTCAAAACTTTTCTCTAATGACATATATAAAAAGTACCAATGGATATTTCATTAAATTCGCCGAAATTTAACTATGGGAAAATTTAATTAAGTGAATAGTAAATGGTTTCATACATAAAATTGTTAATACATTATTACTGGAAAAATTGTTAAAATTTTTAATATATTATTACTTTATATAGTGTAAATATAAACACACTCACACATACATACATGCATACATACACATACACACATACACACACAGTTAATGAATTTTTGAGGATGCATCATCTGATGGTTTTCATTTTAAATTTTAAAAAATATTGACTCGCCAATTTGAAAATTTCCTTCTAAATTATTCGATGACTGGTTGAAATTGAAATTGATGAATTTTGACCTTTGTATTTTAGTGTAATGTCATATGAATAACTTAAACAATGTGATGAAAGTTATATGAATAAAGTTAAAAATAACTGACCGGTACAATATATATCTGATAAATTATGTGAGATGAACCATAATACGAATTGAATTCAATTTATACATTCTCAGACATTCAAAAGTATTAAATAATTTAAATCGTTCATTTGCAGTTATAAAAGTTGACTTTACTAAATGCAATGTTATTATTAATATCCAAATATTATTAAATAAATTTCAATGTTAATTTCAAATTTCACTGATATTGAGAGAGAAGAATTTTAGAAATGAAAATTTCATTCATCGCTAATTGGTAAGTGCTATTGGAAAGCTTAATTGTCAATACAAATATAAACTGAAATTTAATAAAACAAAAATTCAAGTGTTAAAATTTAAAACAAAATAGTAAATTTCCTCCATTTTCATCATAAATAATTCAACAAAAGCGATGACTAAATTCAATAATCTAAAAGCAATTCATTCAGGTCTATTCTAGAATTATGAAGTAATTCAGCAATTTTAAAATTTTAAATTGAGCAATTTCTGCTACTTATCTTTTGCAGTTTCGATAATCTTGTACCTCTCTGCAATACACCGAAACATTTCAAACTTTTGTAAATATGTCAAATACGATCTAATAAAACTTCATTTCCCTTCCTTTCTTCTCTCAAATGATCATTTTAAAGTATAACTAACAAAATTGCAATATTTATGAAATATCAGTCAAGACAGCAATCCTTGACAGAAAATGATATCCGCTGATTATCATTTGATATCTTATTTTAGTCTACTCAATGGATCGAATAATTTTTGTCATTCTAAGGACAACAAATATTTTGTGCTGTTTTTTGGAGTATTAATTCTTTTATCAATTAAATATACAATCGATAAGTTTGATCCATTCTTTAATTTTTCAACTTTCATTTTTTCTTTGCAAAATTTTGAAAAATTACTTGTAATCAGTAAAGAAAAGAAAATTTCAAAAAAATTAAAATTCTTTTAATTGATATGAATTCATTATCAGTGATATGCATATATTGTCTTAATTATGTCTGTGTTACGGAACATTAAAATTATATATTTACTGGAGATAATCGAAATATTTGCAGAAATAGTCAAAATAAATTAATCGATAGGCTTTTTTTTTTCTAATCAAGTTAATGATTTGAACGTGTGCTGTTAATATGCGACTATTTTACTATTACATTTCAAAAACCTTCTGTTAATGCTCACATGAAATCAATTTTTTCTCTTACTAGTAGATTTACAAGGATGAATTTCAATTCCAGTAGCTATGATTTTTCTTCTAAGTGGTTTGTTATTGGAGTGCGCAAATGTGACCAATGACCAATGTCCAATACTAGTTCAAATCCTATTTTTCCTTATGGTAATGACCAGCTGATGACATTTTTTTCACACCATCTTAGAAATGAACATCACCATTTCCTTCTTGTTGAATAGAAAGAATGATGGTTTTCCAATATATTACATCATAATTCATGCATATTTTGCATGCTTATTCACGAATCATCTGAAAGTACTTAGTGTTCTCTGCATGTTGCATGCACCACATCGTTTTCGTCGCATGTCACGCATGTCACGTTTTCCCGCATGTTGCAAGCAATGTTTGCTGCATATTGCATGTCATATTACTCACATCAAACACGTCATATCAGCTCAAATTCCCGTTAATATTTTTCACTTTTTAATTTAAAAACAAAAAGGAAAGAAAGAAAGAAAGAAATAGAGAGCGCATATTGCAAAATGTTCTCATTGCGCTCAGGATGACAAGCTGTCCTTAAAAACAATGTGGTGAGTTTCTCTTTCGAAATTATTCCAGAACTTTTCAAATTTTACACCACAAATAGCAAATTGTTGCTATGCGCTTATGGTTTAGAATGCTTTCAGTGCAAAAGAATTGATAATTAAATTTATATTTGTGATATTTTCATTTTTCCAAAAACAAATTTGATTTTTTCATTAAGAAATTCCGATGAAATCAATGTATGAAATCCGTAGTTTCAACAATTAATTTGTTTATCAACTTTATTCAACGTCCAATTTAACTTTGTTGATAATTTAATTTATTTTCCTCACTTTTATTTCATTAACTGTTTATTCATGCCATCCTACAATTCCAGTTTTTAATCTTCGCCAATATTTCTTTTGTTTCTATTCTGTTTTCAGTTGTTTTAAAATTAAATATAAAATTGTAAAAATGTCTGAAGATGTGGTAATAAACAAATTCCTTGATATATAATAACATTACAACTAATGATATCATAATGCATTCCGTTGTTTTAATTAATAGCTAAAATTAAATCGAATTTATTATGCTCTAAGATAATTAACGAATAAATTTTCTTCCCTTTGACACTTCATCAATTCTTTTGGAAAATTCCATTAAACATTCAAAATTCTGCAACAATTATAACTAATTTACTTTCCTTACTTTTATTTTTTCTTTTTTCTTTTTGTTAATTTTTCAGTTTGATAACTAATTACATGTTACTGATACTTTTGCAGTAATATTTACTGCAAGTTTACAATTGTTTTACAATAAGTTAGTTTATAAGTAACAAATGATATGCTAACATTTCACTATTCGTTGAATATTTCAAATAAAGAATATAAAATTTAGTCCTCAAACCCATTAAATTTTATGATCGTCCAAACCCCCGCGTAGAAAATGTCTTTCTACATTATGCAAAAAGGATTAATTAGGAGTGTCAATTTTGATGTGTTTTTCAATTACCCATCCATGATTTTCACTTCCTCTGATCGATTTTTAAATTTCATGATGAAAGAAACAGAGGAAGGATGGAAGAAGTGAGAGAGAGAAAGAGAGAGAGGGAAGGAGAGAAAGGGAGAGTAAGAGAGAGGGAGGGAAAATGGCTGGGTAAGCAATTAGCAACAAAATAAGTAATTCTTCCATGTGTGAAATGAATTACTATATTATCAATAGAATGCAACAGCAACAATAACAACAACAACAACGACAACAACAGCAACAACAACAACAACAACAATAACAATAACGATCACAACATTCTATTCTAGTACTTATTGTTTCTCGTTCATGTTATTACTTTTGTTTTGCTTTGTGATAAACTGATTATCTATTTTATTTCATTAATAACAATTAGTAATGACGAGATTATTAATGATATCGTTTTGAAAGAGAAATTAATATGAAAACTGATTGAAACATCCCATCCAATTGCTAGATTTGAACAAATTTTTTTTCAATTTATTCATTTCTTTCTTCCTCCCAAACTTTTGCCAACCTTTCGTCACACATTCATTTTTCATTTATTCTTAACTTATACTTCGTTTTGTGCAATGTTTTTAAATTTATTGATTGTTTTTCTTCTTTTACTTTCCTATTTCCGTCTTTCTTATTTTAGTCGGTTAATTTAATTTAATCATAATTTTTACCAGCGATACAATCGAGGCATTATCACATCGATGGCTATTGCACCACACACACACACACACACACACACACACACACACACATATATATATATATATATATA
>NW_018108193.1:409204-413038 GCF_000183805.2 Loa loa
CACACACACACACACACACACACACACACACACATATATATATATATATATATATATATATACACATACGTACACATACATAACACACACGTACACACGCATACACATACGCACACACACATACATACACACACACATACACGTACACACACATATATACATTTATATATTTATTTATTTATTGTATATATATATATATATTTATTTATTTATTTTTTTTTGTATATATATTATATATTTATTTATTTATTTATCTATCAGTGTACGATTTTTCAATCCCTTAGAGAGATTGTCATGTCTCATTTGCATAATAAGCTCTTTTGCTTATAATTTCAAAAACCACTACAGGTGGCTGTCTGTCAGTCTTCTTCTTTCTTATCCATTTATTGCTTTATCTTGACCTTTTTATCATACTTTTATTATCGTTAATTTTGCTGACAAATTTGGCAAAAAAAAAGTGAAAAAAAATTTGGGAAGGATTCAAATTATTTGAATATTATTCAAATCTTCATGCCCCTCATTTCACTTGCATTTTAAACTTTCTAAAACTGTAATTTCGCACATTTAAAAAAATTATTTCATCATTAAAATTTATGAAATTTATGGAATTAAAAGTTATTTCATTATTAATTTATTTCTGCAAGAATGATTGTAATGTCCGATTAGATTCAAGTAATTTCATCAATTTCACTTTTGATTTTTACTTTTTTGTTCTTCCGACATTCCAATTAATTTTCCTATTTTTTTTCACCCATCAAAATGCAAATTAATTTAATTTAGCCTTTAAGAAATCTTCCATATCAATTGCAGCATCTTGAGAATTTTCGCCTTTTCCATTTTTGAACAATGGCTCATTTTTTTCCTTAATTTTATTTTTTCAAACTACGGTATTTATTTCTCAGCTGGAAAATGGCATATGATTCTTTAGGCAACAAAAAAAGAGAGAGAAAGGAAGAATGAAATATCATTGAAATTCAAACTATAGGTAACCAATGAAGGTTAGATAAGTATGAGGTATGTCATCGAATTTCATCATTTTCCGCCAAATGTAAAAATTTTAGACGCCAAACTTTGAAAGCAATAATTAATGCTATGATATTTGAAAGAAATTTTAAAATTTCAAAATAAATATTTGGAATATTCTTGGTAATCGATATTTATTCATAATATTAAATGATTAAAGTGAAGTGCTTTCTATTCCGTTTAATTGTTAAACTACCTGTCATATGGATATATTATTATATGCTTTTTTGACGATTAAGAATTCTTTTCAAAAAGTTAAAAAATAGAAGATAAAAGGGTTAAAGGCTATCAGAAGCTTACTGTATCTAAATTAAGCTTACTGTACCCAAATTATCAAATTCAAGCATTTTCACTGATACTTTAAGAGACAAGCAACTTTACCTTTAAAATAGTCCTTCCATTTCAAATGTGGCTATGTGTAGATTATGCTATATTCTTGTTCTTATTCTTTTAATTCCAATTCCAATTTATATTCTATTCCTGTTACTTGTTTAGTATTCCATTTTATACTCTATTCCTGTTATTTGGTTCGTATTCCACATTTACATTGCCTTCCTGTTATTTGTTTAGCAACTTATACCTATTTCTCTTATTTGTTTAGCAGTATTTAGCAGAATTTTCGCTTTCTTTAGGAAGAGAAAAACACTTCAATTACCAAAACCTAAGAAATTATTTACTATACCATTTTTTGTTGCCATTTCTTTTAAAACATTAAGCATATCTTTTACTTTCAAAAGAAACTTCCACAGTTTCTTTATCTTTCATTTCGATAAGTATATGCCAAATTTTAAAATAAATATCAAATTTAGAATGAATAATGTATCAGATTTAAAGTAAATATCAAATTTTTCTTTTTTTTGCAAGTAATTATTATTATTATTTCTCTTTTTTAAATTTAATTTTAGCTATATTATTTGCATATTCTTTGAAATCAAATATCATATGATAAATGAAAGTCGGAAATTTAAAAGTCATTTAAAAAGGATTGAGAGTGTAAAAAGAAAATGAAAATCATTATTTTTTAGACAATTCAAGTATGGCGACAATTTTCTGCATTTATCCAATAAATAATATCTTTATTAGTAATTTCTCAGTATTATCTAACAAAAAGAAAGAAACTGAGAAATGCTAATTCTTTTTACATTCATTAATCTAATTAGTTGTGGAATGAAGAAGAAATATCTGAGGAAATAATATTTCCAAAAAGATAGAAATTTTGAAGAATTAAATTACTTATAACAGTTAATACTTCTTATCACTAATTTCATTGTGCTTTTTTTTTTTGCAAAATTTGCGAAAATTTTAACAAATAACATGTTTGTCTCATGTTAAAAGACATCATAAATCCAAGAAAAGGTGATCAACGTTGTCATTATCATCATCATCATCTTAACGATGACACATATTGGTGTCACATTGCGGGAATAAAGCAACACATCAAATTGTCACCTTCGAGTTTCCATTTTCCTTTTTATTCGAATTTCATTTTATAATTTAGAAAATTTGATCTACTAAGAAAATATTTAAATTACAGTTCTCCTTCAGCACACATTTACTAATTGTTCTTTTTGTTTCGTGAAGATATAAATGATAAATTAAAATAAATTAATAAATCGAATAAAATATTTTTATTATAGTTTTTATATATTATAGTTAATAGTCTTTTTATTATAGCTTTTCTTTTTTCTAAAATTTTGGAAGGACTTATTTTTTGCATTATAGTTTTTATATGGAATGGTATGTAGTAAACGTCATATTTATAGTAAATATCATTATTTATAGTAAACATCGTTTTATAGAATGCATTTTACTTAGTGGAAATTTCAACTGTAAAATTAATAAAGACATTTAGTCATTCCTATTTTGCTTTATTTCTATTTGAAATGCTATAAATTTGTTCAAATTTAGGGCAAATTAATAATAGTGCTGTTGGAAAGATAGGGATGGTATATTCATAATGACCAACGATACTGTCAACAGTAAACAGTTATGACATTTATGTGGCGCATATGTCATCATTTATTTGAATCATAGTTAATTTCAGTAAAAATTTATTACTTTAGTATGATTTATTTTGAGAAAAATTGCTATACTTAATCAAAATACCGGAAATTATTAAACAAAATTGCAAATTTTTACGAATAATTTTGCAAGAAAGTGAACTGTTCTGTGAAATACATTGGAATTGTATTCTTTTATGAATATAAATAATTTTATTAAATTTAAAGCTAAAGATCACCATATTTTAATTCAATCCAGCAAGATTTCCTTTCTGTATATATTTGCATATCGAAACTTTCAAAAAATCTCCTTGTCTTTTTTGGATAAAATCATTAACTTTAACGTGAGTAGTCGAATTTCATCAAATGAAATATTTGAATCGTAAAATTTCATCAAAAAAAAAGAAAAGGACTTGTTGAATATAATAATTGAATCGATTGCCATAATATAATTGTTTTTCCTTTTCTTATGAATTTTGCACATCAAAGGTTTTCGTTTTTTTTTTTGAATGAAATCATCAAATTTTAATCTTCTTCTGATAAAAAACGAATGAACGAAATGATAATGTAATAATTTTAGTCTTTTTACCTTCTTCCTCTAATGCGTAATATTATGACAATGATTCCGGTCCCGGAAACAGGAAGGAAGAAGAGATTCTAATTTAGGCGAAATTACTGCATTGCATTCTATGATGCAACCCCACCCGCCCCAATAAAATTTCAAATTTTCAATCTTTTACTGAATAATAAGTATTTTTCGTCCTCGCATTATTGTCTAACAAAAAAAAAAAAAAAAAGAAAGAGATATCTT
>NW_018108193.1:413386-416192 GCF_000183805.2 Loa loa
TTCGTTGCAGGAATAATTGAATATAATTAATTTATAAGAAATGACAGTGAAGGACATTTGCATATATTTATGTAATATATTTTAGGGAAAAGGAAGTAATTAATATTTTTGTAGTATTACTTGCATACTGCAAATAATGTAATATAAATGAAATATTAGGTGAAAATATTTTGCAACTTTTCAAGTATGTTCTTCTTTTATGTGATATTAATTTATTCATTTTCTTTAAAAAAGGAAATTCTACAATTACCAATAAAGAAAGTAATTTAACTGGTTTTTCAAAAATTTATAACAAATCATCTTCATCTCAATCGCAATAATTATTTCATGAAAATATATTCATATGGATAAGTATTATATACTTCTTAAATCAGTTATGTTGAATTTAGAAAAGGAAAAGAAAAGCATAGCAAACAAGATGTTTACCATATGTTTCAACTTGCTGACATTTAACCTCTGATTCGTAACGAAAATTTAACCATTTTTTTTTAAATAAAAATAAGCATACAGTATGCGAGTATGATACATGGTTACAAACAATCATTCGGATTACATTTCTGCATGCATAATATATTATTTCAGCATGCACTTTTGCATGCATAATGCATCATGCATGCAGAAATGCTCGTTTGCATTATAAACATGATAATAATGGATGCGTCGTTAATAGTTTGAGAAATGCTTGCTTATAAAATGATCATAGGCGAGAATGTCGCATAATCATCAATAATACATATATTCTTTATTTCTTAACTTATACAAACCAGTAGAAGATTATTTCCGTTTCATTAAAATGACTATCTTTTCATACGGAAATTCATTTACCGTTATCGAAACATACTTGACAACCCTTGAAATTGGATAAATTTTGATTTATCCACTTTTAAATTTCACCATATTTGTGAAATATTACATAATGGTCAGAGAGTTTAGTTGACCATTGAAGCGTTAAATGTCTGATATTTGCATATATACAAAGGGATCATTTGAAACAGCCAAACTTTTCTCGTTTTTAATTTATTGAGTGAGTCCATCATTTCGTTATCTTTTATAAACAACAATTCGTTCATATCATATTTCAGATTTTAATATTCAAATTTAAATATTTTAAATTTACATTTAAAATATTTAAATTTGAATTAAAACTGAACTAAATATGATCAAAAGTAGCTTTTGTTATAAATAATAAGAAAAGAGAAGAAGAACAGGAAGTATTGAAGGATTTACTTTGGTAAATAGATTACCGGATTGAATACCGGATGTTGTGCTTGTAATCGGTATGCCCTTTTGCAAATATGTATCGTTTGATTTAAATATGGATCAGTTCTTAAAATCCTCAACGGTATTTCTTCCGATTTTCTCTCTCTCTCTCTCTCTTTCTCTTCCTCTCTCTTTCTCTCCCTTTTGTTGCTAAATGCTAACATAGGCATAATAATTTACAACCTCATTAAATTCTTACAACTACAATAAGCAACTAACCATATGTTTCTTTACAATCCCATGTGATATAGGTTGCCGTTGAATTATTTCAACATTTTCTAAATTTACATTTTTCTTCCTTAAATTTTCAATTCATCTTTTTCTTTTTTGTTTCACTTAATTAAAAGTACTGTAAGTACAATCTTTTTCCTTTTACAAAATGTTTGACAATTTCATTGACATCATATCAGTTTACATGTGTGAATTAATTCAGAACGATTGAGGGAATGAAGTTAGTTTGTAGGTTGTACGAGTGATTAGCGAATTGCATCATTCATCATTTAGTAAATGCTATGATCATGCTGATTGCGCACTCTCGATGAGTCTTGATTATTGGTATGCTATTGCTGTCACATATGGAGGAGGGGACATTTCACCGCCATTCTCCCCCTATATACCCATCATATGTTGAAATGATTTTCGAAGTACTTACACCCCAACAATTTATCTAACCCGCAATGGTCTCAATCCGCTTCCCTTCTTTACTTCCTACCTCCTTTCCTTCCCCCGTCTGTTCTCACTATTAATTTCCTTCCAAATGGCTTTTCATAAACAAAATCGTAAAATGATGATAAACATCGATGGTTGTCGCCTAGATAGCGCGGCGCTTATTGTCATTATGAATATTGTTCCTATTAAACGATCTAATCTCACATTCATTTTTATTTCAACAATTAAAACTTTTATTTATGAGGTGAAAAGAAATTAAAAAAAATTTCACCTAAAATTTATGAATTGCTTTTTTTTTTCTTTTTTATGAAGTGAAGTAGACTAGTCGAAATTATTAGTTGTTCACCTTATAAAAAGCTTTATATCAATAATGAACAATACAATTCTCTAATCTTACTCTTTCCTGAAATCATCCTTAAAACTCAATGAAACATGTCATTTGTTTACATTTCTTCGATGCATTTTCATCACCCTAGACAAATTTGCATTATTTTCACCGGTCAAAGGTCATCTTGACACCTATTGTGGCCATATCATGGCTGGCTTATTTACCTGTACCATATTTATCTTCGTTGTTAAGTTCCATAATGAAAACCTGAAATGAGAAAAGATTGGGCAAACATTTACAGCTAACAAAACTAAGCTAATTTCCCATCGCAATGCTAATATATTATTCCATCTCCCATTTGACATACCATACCTGTTTAATCCGTAATAATTAGTGGCACACTATGGTACAGTTTACCCTATAACTTAGTCTTTTTTGAATTTTTATTCTTAATTAGTTCTTATCAGTATTACTACTATTATTATTACTATCACTACTATTATTATTATTATTATTATTATTATTATTATTATTATTATTATTATTATT
>NW_018108193.1:416817-419149 GCF_000183805.2 Loa loa
ATTATTATTATTATTATTATTATTATTATTAATAATATTATTATTATTAATTATTATCACTGTTATTACTCTTATTGTTATTACTGCTATCTTTATCATTATCATTATTATCAATTAATTATTATTATACAGAAATAATGATTGATATTGTTCCATTTGAGAGAAAGGGAGAGGAAGGACAAGGTAAGTTGCGAGATGAAGGGTAGCAATAAAAAGGTAATTAGCCGATTGAAATGTTACAAACAAAATGATGTCACAATTATCAGTAATTGAAAATTTCCTCAGACCTGTCTGAAATTTGCATAATAATAGTTTATTGACGGAGACAGTCATCCTTTGTTATCCATTTTCTAGAATACAATGATTTGTTGTGTGAACTGGTAAAGATTTTTTGCCTTTTTTTGTTTCGAATTTTTTCTACATTAAAAATCGTCGATAAATGACAAAAATTATAAATGTGAAATTGAATTAATTATTAGATATTAAAATCTCAACAATTAAATATTATGGAAAGAATTCAAAAAAGGTTTTAAATCGTCGAATTTCTCAATTTTCGAAGTAACAAATGCCAAATATTGTGGAAAATTGAATGCTTCATCCATTCCTTCAATTAATTTTTCAATTTTCAATCATATCATTTTCGTACTTGCCGATTATCACTGATAACTAATACTATCTGTATTTAATTGTATATTTATTTACATATTTTTGTTATATATTTACTATTGCAGTTATTTAATTTAATTATTTTCTTTTTAAAATAATATTTTATGAAATCATTTCTGATTTGCTTTTTTTGTTCTCTTTTTTGCTATTATTTTAAAAATATTAATTTAAAATAAATGATCCATGGTGAAATCATCATTTGAAAGTTATACAAAAGCATTGTTATTTCCCGGAATTTAATGAGTCAGTATGTGTTCGCTGAGTAATTTGGAAATTTCCCAGGGAAAAATTATGATTATAATCTAGCGATAAATGTGTCATCAAAGCCTTTTGTGCTTTCATTCTATTAATAGCTATTGACAGTTTAATAGAGAAGCCAATAGAAACTAGTCTTTAACACCAATATCGTTTCAAAGTTCAGGAGTTCAGAACATTTAATGTGCTAATCTCTAGCAACATAAGTTCAGGACATTTGACCTGACTAGTTCAAGTTTACGTCAAGATGATATTTATAGTATCTCATGTTTAGAATGCCGGAATAATGAGCTTATTGAATGAAATTTGCTAATCACTTAGGATTATATTAGATGCTTAGTTTTAAATAATTAATCTGTTCTTTCATTAATTATATCAGAAACAGTTTGTTGGATATTTTAAACTTAATTGATATATTTGTGCCTAATTACGTCCACATAAGGCTATTTGTTCTCAAAATTTGGACTTTTGAAATATTTTTTTAATGTAATATTTTCAAGGGAAACAGTGAACTTTCTCTGCAATTAATTGTAATAAAGAACAATTTCCATTTCCAATTTTCTTTTCTTACTTAAAATTAATCATATGCAACAGTTTGTAATATAATGTAAAAAGTTTTGTATGTAAATGAAATTTTGAAAAATAAAATTTTATTCCTTTATAATTTAAATTTAGTCTGTGAAACATCCATTTTATTATTGTTGGAAAAGTAGCAAAAGTAATTACAATATTATTAGTTATTGCAATAAATTAATATTCCCACTGGCATTATCTACAATTCAAGCTAAATGTGTAACCAATAAATGAATAAATAAATACTAATTTACATTATTTTATATGAAATGCTCCCACAAAATACAATCACGCTTTAAACACACGCTTTTTTAGTAATATATTTCTAATTTAATTCCTTTCATAAATTAGAATTTAAAAAATTGAACTGATTTTTGAGAAAGGAAGAGAAAAAAGACTTTGTAATTTTTCTGACATCTAAAAGACGATGAAACGAATACATTTCTTAAAGATCATTGCAATTTGCATTGTGTATTTTTAAATGCTTTTTTCCTTTCAACAAAAATTGCTATTTACAAATTCAACAAAGAATTTTTGAAATTTCATTTTAAATTGCAAAATCTACATTGTTGCCCTCAGAGATTTATGTTAACCACTAACTAATTTGTTATCAATAGCATCATCATTTTGTGTCATTCAAATTTTTATTATTATTATTATTATTATTATTATTATTATTATTATTATTATTATTATTATTATTATTATTATTATTATTATTATTATTATTATTATTATTATTATTATTATTATTATTATTATTATTATTATTATTATTATTATTATTATTATTATTATTATTATTATTATTATTATTATTATTATTATTATTATTATT
>NW_018108193.1:419612-425088 GCF_000183805.2 Loa loa
ATTATTATTATTATTATTATTATTATTATTATTATTATTATTATTATTATTATTATTATTATTATTATTATTATTATTATTATTATTATTATTATTATTATTATTATTATTATTATTATTATTATTATTATTATTATTATTATTATTATTATTATTATTATTATTATTATTATTATTATTATTATTATTATTATTATTATTATTATTATTATTATTATTATTATTATTATTATTATTATTATTATTATTATTATTATTATTATTATTATTATTATTGTTATCATTAGCATTCACCTTTTGAAATGATTAATTAAGAATAAGGAATGCAGCAACTGGAACGATATATATAATAGCAAAAAATTTGGTGAATTCTGTATATTATTTACTGATATATTCTGATATATTATTTTGATGAATTCTGATATATTTATGTAACTATTGCCAAAGCAAATCCTATCATTTACAGGAAATGAATCAAATATATTGGAGAAAATTTAAATCAAAAACAGAAAACGAAATGGATTTATGGATTGATTAATTCGATCTCATCTTACCCCATCTCATCCCATCCTTACTTTACTTTCATTTGCCTATTCAATATCACTTCAAATTCGATCTACTCTTTCTGTCGCAACATTGAAACATATTCATTCAATGCATTCATCAATAAATATTATTATTTGCATATTGAGAGGTAAGGTAAACAAATAAACAAATGAATGTGTACAACAATCTTAGCCATATGTTCATTTATTTTGATTAGAAGATGAATCTAAAATTTAGAATTTATCATCCATTTATTTGAAAAATTCACTCACTGCTTAGTTTTCAAATATAATTTAAAAAACAGTCACTTTTTAATTTATAGAACTAAATCTTAATTCCAAATTCTAATTGCACCTTTCACATTCCTGGGGAAAGATGGCGAAGGAAACAATTTTAATTTAAAATTCAAACTTTACTTTTATAATACAGAAGTAAGATCACTTCTTCATCCTTACTGTTAATCGAATTAATAAGTACTCAAAAACCAAAATAACAAAGAACCGAAAACAATGGTAATTTTCTCCCTCCTATTATTTGCTTGTTTTTCCAACTATTTGTAATTTATCATATTACCTGGTAAAAATATCATTCTTGTCAGATATTATAACTATTAATTAATTATTTACCTTAGATTAAAAAGGATGAAATGGCTCTCTTCCTGTGATGCAAAGTTAGATTAAAATCGCTTTTTCTCATTTTTCTTAATGCTAACAAAGTATGACTGTAATCCGAGATTAAAATTTAAAATTTGAAAATTTAAATCACGAATTATTGTTCAATCCAATGTGCACATTTGCGGTGTTCGTTTATACTTAGGGATTTTATTTTAACATACTTATACAATTTGTTTATTCCAACTTTGCCCATTAATTTAACTCATACTTTCTTCATTTACCATTAGTTTTTCTTCTTTTTTTATCATTAAAAAGTTGAAATTACTAATTAAAAAAGTGTGGTACCAAAGGATGCAATCGATATTACAATTATTCCAAGAAAACAAACTTTACACTTTCAAATTAAAATTTGTAAAAGAAGAAAAAAACGAAATAAATGTGAGCAAATATAAAGTAAAATACTTTCCCAAAACGATAAGAGCAAAAAAAAATAAAAAAAAATTGTTTCTGTGTAAATTCATTCTTTTAAGAATTGCAATCTTTTTTTCCCAAAAGTATGTAGTTGATTGAATGTTTTCATGATTTGAAAAAAAAAAGAAGGAAATGCCGCATTTGAAAACAGTTTACGCTTGCTTAATGCAGTTGCAAGTTGCATGCAAACAATGCATACTTCATTTTATTTATGTTTTTTACTGCAAATTCATCCTTCAATTTTGTTTATTATTGATTTCACTACTTAAAATATCTTTTGCCTCTTTTTTCTCGACAATTTTTGCTAATTTTTTATAATTTTCTATTAAAAACACTTTTCTTTCCGTTTTCTTAATGATTTCTATTGAAATTTAGTAGAAAAACTAATTAATTCATTTATCTGTCTGCCACTTATGCCATTTGAAAAAAAAATTTTAAAAAAAGGAAAAAAAGAAAGGTCATTTTTTATTGCAAATAATCATTGTATATTCATGTCAAATTAGCGTTTCATGAGACGTGTCACTTATTTAAAATATTTAGCAATCACTTGAACACGTGACTTTTTTTTGAGCCGTACCCATAAAATGATGCTATTTTCATTTAAAGGGATACTTACTAATTTTATTAATTTTAATTTTTGATTTTTTAATTATTTTACAAATGATTAAGTGGTAAAATGAACTAAAGTACAGGGAAATTATGTATTTGTTGTTTGTTTTATCTTAAAAAGTTCTTGCCAAATATTTCAATCTTTCAAATCAATGATGAGTCAATATTTCAAAGAAGAAAAATAAAGAAAAGAAATAGTAACCATACAGTTTACAATTTAAATTTCATTTTTTCATAAAAATTCAACAAATTCAAATCTTAAAAAGTCATTGCAGTTAGTTGAAAAAAGAACTTTTTGCTTATTTCTAATGCTTCTAACTGATATCATTTGTAACATATAATCATTGATAATCTTTGATCATTTGATACATAAAATATCGTAAAATGATCGATTATACAAAAATTATTACTGAAGTGTTAACAAAATACTGTATGAAATTTTGATGCAGCATATGATAGAATGTAAGTTATGATAAGTAAGTAAGTAAGTAAGTAAGTCTAATCGTTGCATGCTTTATCTTGCATGCACGTGCCACGTGCATTTCGTGTTCTTAAAAATGGATAATGCATACTTAACGATATTTTTGCATTTATAAAGAAATTCATTGGCGCAATATTTGCAACTCGAACGGATAATATCAGGGGTTTTAAATTGTTGTAAAAGCAACTGTTAGGATTGTCGTGCAATGTTTTACTGCATCATCACAACATATTGGTTTTCCCGTTCCCGCATTACCATTAATTAAACTTTCAGCAAAATGTCCTCCTCATTAGGACAGATCAGTTTAATAGGTTTAGCATTTATCAGTTTTAATTTATAATTTTATTTAATTTTAGTTTTTAATATAATTTAAGCATTTTATTAATTGTTTATAATCTATTTCTGGTTTTTTTCGGTTAATATTATCAAAATTTAAAGTTTACTTCACTTTTACTCATTTCTATGCTTAGTTATAAAATTAAATTTCAAACAATTTCGTACTTTCAAAAGTATGGAAAATTGCATATTGTATGATACTCAGAACTCATCTACTTATCAAATTTCAAAAAAATTTAACTGACAAATTGTCTTGCAGATTGCTTTCACTGTTGATCCTAACCTTCATTCAAATTCCAAAAGATTCCACAAAATTTTCCTTTACTTTTAACTTTATGTTTGGAATTTCAGAATGTACTTTACAATATCCCACTAACAAAATTTCATTCAAAAATAATATTGAAATGTTCGGAACTTAATAAATTTCTAAATTCCCTCCAAGAACTTAGCACAATTAATTGTTAATTAATTTATTAATGTCAAATAATAATAATCTCTATTTTCTTCGCAATCAACCGCATTAACATTAGTCTTTTATTTTTTGACCTTTTGCGCATACCAATTTGATATATTTTCGTACTTATTTGATCATATCATAGCTTAATCATTATATTAATTACCTTATTCATCATTAGTATAAGGAACTTAATTACCATTAAGATTTAGTTCGGTTCAAATTGAAATTTAAACAATGTTTTCGAAAATTAACATAAATTCTAATAAAAACCATATCCATTTATCATTCCATTACACTTCGTCTTATCAATATTTTTGAAAAAATAACAATTTATCAATTTGATAATTTGTTTACTTTCAGGATATAATGCGATAAATTCAACAAATCTTCCCATTTTATTCTGCACGGATTATTTATTGTCAAATTTTGCTTATTTCAAATCATTCCTTACATTCATACTGCGAAATTTTCATCAGAAATATATAAGAACTGAATGCTATTTGAATATCTGATAGGAATTCATTTCATTTATTCCAATTATCACTGCAGTCATTTTCATTCCTTACTCTTCGATCATGCAATTAATTAGACGTTTCAAATTAATAAAATAAACAAGAGAATCTTTGCAATTAATTAGAATTGGTTCTTAATTAATGCTAAATGAACAAATGAAATGCAACAACATTACTACTTCTTGTTGCAATTACTTCCATTCACTCATACACATTCATCTGTTAATTTTTACTGCAAAATTGATGAAGGCTAAGAAATTATTGATTATTTCAAAGCTAATTACTACTAATTAGCATAAACAAAATATAATGTATACGACAATATTGATAATGTTCACCATTCGATTATTATCCTTATATGGGATGTTGCAACAAGTTGATTTCACTGAATCTGATCCAGCCTGTAATTTGATGATACCAATTCAAAATCAAAATATCATTTCACCAATGAAACAAACAATTTTTAAAATACGCATTTTTGATAGCAATGATCGTGAAACTTTTGAATATGATGCGGAAAATAAGAAAATTTTACAAGGTTTAATTTTTTCTATTCTTTTTTAATTTTTCATTTCATATTTTAAAGCTTTCCTTTAAAGAAATGCAAAATTTTTACAAAAAATCACACAATGGATCAGAAAAACGCATATTTACAAATTTCCTGTCGGAATAAAAAGATTTCTTATTATTTCTAATTATTTCATCTAATCTATTCATAACATTGGGCTTAATAATTATCTATAAATTATAAATTTTAAGATTTTAATCCTTTTTTTCGAACAAAAATTTTAATTTATGTGTGCTCTAATTGTGAGACAATGTCTTTATTATAAACATTTAAAATTCAACATTTACGTACAACAATTCTAATAAATTACAATTGATGTGACATTTTAATAATTTTTATTTCTTTTTTATTTTTTTGACTTATTTAATAAAAGTTATTTATAGTACGGGTGGAAGGTGGTCCATTTGAACGAGCACAAATACAAGCTCGTTCAATCATCAATCCGACAGCTCAGGTAGGACGATTCGTTACGCCAATACCTAACTACTTCAAACTTGTCAACTGTAGCGGCAATTACGGTCAGTTCAAAAGCTGTCATTTGATTGATGTTTTTTGACATCTTTACCTTTCAATTTCATTTTATTCCATCATGTATTCCTCACTACGGAATTCTGAAAGGGATTTTCTACTTTTAACATTATGTTTCCTCTACTTTATCATCTAACCTTTTAACCTTTTATTTATTTCTTATTCACTTTTATTTTGTCTCAACGCCTTTTTCTATTCTAATCTAATTTCAACTTCAATGAAAATATGGGTATTATAAAAAGTTTTTTTTGACATAACGGATAAACTCTGTACTTGATATTGCCCCGTTTTATGTTTTTTAAGCTTCATTCATTAGGTTGAATATATATATATATATATATATATATATATATA
>NW_018108193.1:425555-430217 GCF_000183805.2 Loa loa
ATATATATATATATATATATATATATATATATATAGAGTTGACAATGTGTTCATTGCTAATGTCTGTCAACGATAATGTATCCATTGTCAACAAACCTATCTTGACTTATTCGTCTTAAAATTTTATTAAATCCAGATGTACTGGAACGATATTTGTTACAGGAAGTGCCATAATTAACGACGGTACCGTATCCAGACGACATTCCAGTCTAAGATGGCAACCACCGAATATACCTTCTGGCGCAATCATCTTCTTGGCAAGTGTCATACACTCTAAACATTTATATCATATCCGGTCATCTTTTCTTTCGCCAGTCTCCAATTCCACTCGATGTTTGTTTCAATTCTTTTAATTTTTACTTAAATTATTGTAATTTTCGAAATGAACAACAAATTAATTTCGATTTTCTATTTTTAATCGCCAATTTATATTTAATTATCATTTGGTTGCATTCAATACATATTCCAGTGTCTATTAATTATTCCAATTATCATTTAGTAAACTTTTAGATATATATATATATGGTGGTTTGGTTAGATTAATATTATCTTACGACATTTTCCCTGAAATATCAAAAGAAAGTATTCCAAAGGAATATAAAAAGGGATTTTGAAATGAACTTGGTTTTAAAATTTTTAAAATAATTTCAGTAACTAAACAAGGTTGTGGTACTTCATATGGTTGTTTTAAAATTGGTAATCAACAGTGCCTATTTGGTGAATCATGCCATTTTTCACTAAAATGGCGCTGTTATAAAAAATCGATGATTGTTGAAGCCACACATTACGGTCATGTTGCTTCCTTTGGTTTAACTGAAGTATGCAAATTTATTTTAATTGACTTTAAACTTGATAGGAATTCTTCGTGTCCTGTTATTCAATAAAAGCAATATGTAATATAACATGTATTTAAGATGATGCAATTCAAATATTGCTTAATTAAACATATGAAAATTATTGCTTTCCATGAAGGGAAAGCAATAATTGAAAATAGTAATTTAATGGTCATAAGGTCAAAGGGTAAGACTGAACGATAATTGGCAAATGGAAGAATTGATTAACAATAAATGACTATTGATTGAAGAATACATAGTTTAATGGAGAATTTCAGTTTATGCCAGTCTTATATTAGTTCATTTTTACAACATTGACCTCTAACCTTTTCTTATTATTTACTTACTTTATATTTGTTCTATTTTTCCATCTACCTTGATATGCTAACTAATGATATCTTACGGTATTTAATTCTCAATAAAGTAAAAGTAATTTATATATAGAGCGAAAAGCGTGCAGTATTGTGTATTTCGACAAATAATAACTCTTCGATGAATGATTACTATATAACCGGTGATCAGGGCTTCCCAAATGTTTTCCATCGACCGCATAGCAAACGATTAAAAACAATTAACGATGGTGTGCGTACCTTTTGCCGGTAAATCATTTTAATGAATTTTTTTTTTCAGTTTACTAATTTTGTATTTTAATATAAATTATTTACGGCAAATATAAATTCTTTTGCTCAAATAAAAATCTTGATTTTTTCTTTTTTTTTCACCAGTTTGATGCAGTTTAAAATATTTTTAAATGTACAAATGTCAATTTTTAAAAGTTTTATTTTTAAAACTTTCTTTTTTCAGATTTTAATTTTTATCAAAATTATAATAGGATCGGATAAATGGAAATATTAATTATGAAATTATTAATAAATATTTATCGAGTATTTTTTGTTTCTCTTTTAAATCTTTAATTCTTCTTTTTCCAGTTTTGAAATGGAACGTCCAAGAAGAAATACATCGATATTATTATTTGGAAAGGTTAATTCATGTAAGTTAATCAATTCATCAATCGATCATTCAATAAATCTTCATATTTGTCAATATTAAAATTACATTTTTTTTTTTGTTATAAAAATTAAAGCAAATTGAAAAAAAAACACTCCAAAATAGGCAATCAAATTTTCATATACTTTTCCAGTTCTGTATAAAATTACTGATTACCAACTAATTAATTAATATCTCTTTTCTTTTCCACAGATGGTCATCCATATAAGTTGCGTAAATGGAGGATACCTGGATCGAATATGTGTAATCCGAGTTCAATTTCATCCGGTGTAACCAGGTTACCATCAACTGTTCACATATCATCTTCCAATGTTCATCCAAGTGCCAATGCTTGTTCCTATATGTTTCATATTTTATTTGTTATTTTATTATGTTTTAATTATTTGTAATGATGACATCATTGAATGTAATGTTTGTTATATTTTTTGTTTTTGAATATTTTCAAATAAAAAAATCTTCCGTCATTTCATTTCCATTTGCTGTTAATTAGTAATAATGAAATAGAAATTTTTATGGAAACGAACGATGCCTAACAACTTTTTTAATATTCCCAAAATAATCACATTGATATTTTTAAGGTTTTCTTATAGGAATTTACGGGATTTGGGATATATCTCTGATGTTTCTTTATATGAGATTTACTTTGTGATTTTTTTTTACATAAAATTTATGAGGCTTGGGATATTGTGAAATCATTCATATTTCAACTGAAGAAACAATAAACTACCTCCTTCATCGGCAACATTAAACAATTAAAATGCCAATAATGTCCGAGCAAAAATCTCTCTGCTTGTATTCATTTCTTAAATGATATGCAAATTATACTGGGAATATTAACACATATACAATATCAACTAATACCTTAAAAACCTTTGATAACTTTGGTTCATTTAAGTTAGGAAGCTTTCAAAGATATCAAACTTTTTTTCAAGTTTCCTTTGTGCTAAATTGAATTGGTTCAATTCTAAATATTTTAAAATTACACGAAAGTTCCATCACATTTGAATGCATTTAGGCATGCAAAAGAAACTTGGAAGCCAATTGTCTGTCTAGTTTTTGCCTAACCATTTCAAATTGACTTGTCATGCAAAATTGCTTTGCTATTCAAAAAGAAAAAAGAGTTAGAAAAGGAAAAATAAAAAAGAATGGAAATGTTAGGAAATACTCAAGAGAAATTGTAGAAATATTGAGGCAAACATTTGAGCTCAGTTGTCGCATTTAATAACATTGACATGCTAATATTTCTTTCCACTTACTTTTTCTATAAGCCTCATTCATGTTAAAGCTAAAATTGAAACTGAAAAAATTAAAACGAACAAATGAAATGCTTCACTGCGAAAATATTTTTTCAAAAAAAAAAAAAGAAGGAGGAATGTTAATTGAATTACAAATGTGACGGATTTCATTCAAAATGGATTTGCTTTTTTTTAAATTTAATTGAAAAGGCTAGATGGATTATTTGTTTTTCCTTTCATTTAAGCTTTGTATGTGTTTTATTAGCGTATTTTTTTTCGTTTTTTTTAAGTGTTAAATTTATTGCTTTTAATTTTTGTTTATTAAAATTGAATTGAAATATTTCGTTTTATTTTGACTTTGTTGTATTTCCGTCTACTTGTCCTTGGTCATCTTTCCTTTCTTTTCCTTTTAGTTTAATTTTTTAATTTTATTTTTATCAGTTTTTATCAATTGGAATTTTAAATCTTTCATTACTAGAGAATATTTCTTCATAAATTTATTTTACTATTATTGCAACCATTATAAATGATAATTTTATTATAAAATAATTAGTTAAAATGCTAGTTTAGTTCATCACTAAATGCACATATGCATATATAATTTAATTCAATTCCTTCCATTTTATGTCCTTATTAAAATTTTCATGTAAACGATTTCCATTGCTGTTACCCTAGTTATCTGTATATTGATTATTTTTATTTCACCAAATTTGAAACTAAAAATACTAAAAATTTTTGCTCTAAAATTGAACTTGAGAAAAAAATCTTCGAATAAAAATTTTTCTTTGGTGTTATTTTTAATAGAAGTGATAAGTTGTTGATAACAAACTTCTTCTACATATTGAAGGATGATGACACAATTAGAGCAAAGAAACTTATCTCACACGAATGCCAAACTCATTTAGATGGGAAGAATTCATTAGCAGTTAATTTGATGTTAAGCCAGGAAGAAAAATATCACAAGCCAAGAAGAAAAGTATTGCAAGCCAAGAAGTGACGAGTAAGTAATACTTGGAATTCAGACAACAGCAACAAAAACGGTTCCTGATTCAATTGCTATACATTTTACTGTACAGCTATATGTTAAATGCAGTAACAAAAAAAAAAATTTTTTTTTAAAAAAATCTTTTTTCAAATAAAGCTTCTCAAAAAAAAGAATTTCTTTAAAAAAAAAATTTTGTTCACTTTTCAGAAATGAATAAACAAATTAATACTTCAGGTATGCTATCCGGAAATGAACATCGAACAGAGAGTGCTTCAGATATATTTAATTTGTTTTAAACTTACCTGTTTGGGTCATTGCACGAAACTAAACAAATCAATTAATAAATCAATAAATCGAAGTTATTTTTCGTCGATTGTAACAATTTTTTAAATCAGTGATTGGTAAAGAAGCTAGAAGAAGAAAGAAGTGCAGAAATAGATTTGCATTGATTGTTTTCTATCAAATCGAATTTTTATTTCTTTTTTTATTTTAATAAAATAATTTAAAAGAATGGGATGGATCACATTTGTCGCACAGGGGAGAGGGGAGAGAGAGAGAGAGAGAAAGAGAGAGAGAGAGAACTGAAAACAAAATAAAGGAA
>NW_018108193.1:430738-432666 GCF_000183805.2 Loa loa
GAGAGAGAGAGAGANAAGAGAGAGAGAGAGAACTGAAACAAATAAGAAGGCAATTACTGGGATTATAGAATGGAAAGACTGAATAGAGAAATAAATATGTTTTATGCAGCTAATATAATAGCCAATTTAATACCACTCATTACTGGCTCATAGATAGGTAAGGGTGACATTGCTGTGGGCCGGGAAACGATTTCCCTTATTGACATATGCAAAATGTTATCCGGCAAACATTTCCATTTTGATCGATTTGATCATGTTAGTTTAAAATGTTAAATAATGCAAGTACTTCATACTAATTATGAAGCAATCATTTTCTTGATTTAAATGAAATTTGTTGAGATATGTTTGTTCCATTTGTATTTCAATTATATCTCAAATTCTTCCTGTCAATATGTCATATATTTGAAAATCATTTCATTAGTTATTTTCAAATGTTTCGGCAAATTTAACTTCATCTGTCATCGTATCATAATTCATAAACGATGGAACTTCCAATCGTAATGTCAAATTTGGAAAAGTTAAAATACGATTTGAAATTTAAATTTTCCTTAGTATTGTCAAAAATAAATCCTTTTGATGATTACAGTTGCTATTTCAAGTTTTTTCCTTGAGAAAATCTATTCAGCGATTCGTTCCTTTTCTTTATGTCTCTTTTGTTCAAATACTATTTGTTGATATTGAACATTCTTATAATAGCATAATACCAAATATTTTTAAAAGACAATTTTAGTTTATAACTTTAAGTTTCATTTAATATTCTTTATTCAAATGAAGTGTGTGACAAAAAAAGGAAAGTCTAAAAATGTGAAATCTTCCATTCCTAGAATTGCATTTATTTGAGTATTAATAAAATTTATAGTTTATTTGTTGTTAATTTGTGTTAACATATAAATTACATTGAATAATTAAAATGATGAAAGTTACTTTTAAATGTAACACTCGTAAATTTGTCTAAAACACTTGAATGTTTCCTTCATTGAACTATAACAAGCAACTGTTCTTCTTCCTTTCCTTCTCTCCAATCCTACCTCATTAATCAATTCCTTAAATCTTCCCAAATTTTCAACCTTTTTTTTTTCTTTTGAAAATGCATTTGATAGAAATGGAATTTCTGCAGCATTACTATACTCTTTCAGAAGCTAATTTTCCTTTTAGTACGGTCATTTATTTACCTTTTTAAAAGAAATATTTAAAAATGTTGCGCTAAATATTTTTTTATTTGCGACATTTGCGCCTTTCCTAGAAAGATATATGCAATGCGCATGGCAAAAGAAAAGGATTTTGAGACACATTGATTTAAAATGCTTACAATTTCAAGTTCATACTTAAGCAAACATAAATTGTACTTAAGCAAACATAAATTGTCACAAGTTTAAGTTCGTGTAATTCCTATGTGACACATATATGTAATTATGTAACGGGATGATCCTACTTTGTGACCTGAGCTTCAAAATTTTTCAAACCTTCATTAAAAATGTAAATTTCTAAATTTCAAATATGATATACGGTAAGTAAGAATAACTTTGTAATAGTAATTCTTGCAAAAAAAAAGAAGAGGAAAGTATAAAAATATTTTACAATTTTATTTATAAACCGCGGAAAGAGTATCAGGAGGAGAGTACTGCATTAGTTTAAAAAAAAAAAAAATGGAAGAGCGAAAAGCAGAAGTAAAGATTAGAATGGATATGTCTCATTCATACTATTAGAAGATATTTTTTAACTTCAGCCAATTCATTTCATATGGAAATAACACTTTTTACCTCTCTTCCATTTCATTTTTCATTTCTGATTATTTCAAATATGACACTTTTTTTTAATAATAGTAATAATAACAATAATAATAATAATTATTATTATTATTATTATCATTATTGTTATTATTATTATTATTATTATTATTATTATTATTATTATTATTATTATTTATT
>NW_018108193.1:433194-442913 GCF_000183805.2 Loa loa
ATTATTATTATTATTATTATTATTATTATTATTATTATTATTATTATTATTATTATTATTATTATTATTATTATTATTATTATTATTATTATTATTATTATTATTATTATTATTATTATTATTATTATTATTATTATTATTATTATTATTATTATTATTATTATTATTACTATTATTATTATCATTGTTATTATCATTAATATTATTATTATTAATGTTATTATTACTTTTATTTTTTAAATTAATACATTCAATATTATATCTGAAAATATTGATAAAAATAACAAAATTTTCAAAAAACTTTTACAAATAAAGGTTTGCTTCAAGGCTTTTGCTTTGTTTATTACCTAATTCTTTGCTTGGCATATTTAATAAGTCGTTACTTTACTTATCACATAGTTTTTACTTTCATATTGTAAGGCTCTTACTTCCCTTATTATGAGGCCTTTGCTTTCCCCCACCAAATATTCTAACATTTTTATACGACCGTTCTTTCCCATTTCTTTTTGGTACTCTTTTTCTCCTCTTTTTTTTTCCATTTATTGGCGAAAAGTGAGAATATCATCAAAAATGTCCTCCCTTTGGTCAAAGAGACCTTTCCCAGTGTGTCATTCCATTCCTCCCTTCTGCCATCATTGTCATCAGCAACTGAAAAGGGACCTTATTAATGATCCGAACAACCTTTCGCTTCTTTCCATTCCCTCCGAACAAAACCGCCCTTCTCTTTTAGAATGAGTAAGTGAAGGAGCTTAAAATGATGTTCATTCTAATCATCAAGGGAGAGGAAGAAAGAGAGAGATAGAGAAAGAGAGAGGGAGAGAGGAGAGAGAGCGCTTTGATTCCTTCTAATCGAACTTATTTCTTAAGAATATTATTATCAAAAAAAATTTTTTTTTAGCATATTGAAGTGTTATCTCATTGATTTCTTTAATGATTTTTTTAAATTTTTAAACTTTTGAATGACTTTTTAATTTTTCTTTCGAAATTTATTAATTCGTTATCATTTCTTTTTTTCCTTTCTTTTTCTATTTTAATGAAAATGTTGTTTAATCTTTGTTTGCATTTTTTTTTTTTCAAATTTCGATCTGCTTCTTTTGCTTTCGTTCCATCAAAATCAATTTGAAACATTCAAACATTTTCATATTATCGCAGAACAGAAAAAAAAAACATTAAAAAATGTGAAAATTTAAATCATCAATATTTATTTCCAAATATAATTTTGCTAATTCGAAAAATTCTAACAATAAACCGTTTTATGCGCTGTTGTTATTAAAGATATTCTTTACAACTGATAACAAAATCACTATTGTATGTATTTATACAAGTCATTTCACGAGAAGAAACTTTAAATTATTAAAATTTTTCGTCAAAATAAAATTTAAATTATTTAGATATAATGAGATTTCATATTTATTTAATTTTGAAATGTGGTAAAAATGCGATAATTTCATTTAGCTTAACAATTGTGAAGATTTATCTTTAGATATAAGTGTGAAAGATTTTGCGAAGTGTATTAAGCTTGCTTTAGTTGAATTATTATTATCACAGCTATTATCAATCAACAGAAGCAACCATCCTTCCCAAATTCATTACCTAGCATTTCAGCTTAATACAATCAATATTGCCGTATTGGAATCTCTTCATTATATCTTTTCATTTACTAATAATATTGAAATAGATAATCTTTAAAATTTGACATTTATTATGGTATTATTGGATAGTATTTCGTATCATAAAGGTACAGTAGGTAATAGTAATCATTACAGTAATAGAAAGAATTTGGAGCAAGATTTAATGGATATATTTTTTGAATTTAAATATTTTGAAAGATTCGTTTTAATTAAGGAGGAATAAATTTCCAAAATCATATTTGTGTAATAGAAATAATGAAAAATTAAAAATGAAATATAAGAATGAATTCATTAACATACAATAAACATATGAATAACAGTGTTTCTGCTTTGAAATTAAAGAATTAAAGAAGTATATCATAAATTTCCATTTTTCATTTCTGATTAAATATATGTTTTTTAATATCTGAAATGAGAATTCTCTCCTGAAATTGTATTGTAGAAAGAAAAAAACGGTAATAGGAATGGAGAGAGAGAGAGAGAGAAAACAGAGAGAGAGAGAGTTAATCAGTATGGTTATATTTTAATAAATGAATTTGTGGTAACTTCTACTTAAAATTTCGGCAATAATTACTGTTATTCCCAAATTATATCAAATATTATATTTGGTAGCGTCTAAAAAAGAATTCAAACTCATTTTAATTTAGATTTAATTATAAAAATATGAAAAAACTGCGAATTAATTCAATTCAAGTCAAACATTATATTGCAATTATACATCCCTTTGAATTCATTAATGTTATTTCACTTTTTTATCAATACTACTACTTACTTCTTCCCATCATCTTTCTTCCTTTTTTTCCCTCTTTTTCTTCTCTCTCTCTTTTTCTCCATAGAATTTGGCTGATATTAAAGGAGCCAACGTTGTTATTTATTTATATGGATGGAACTGCAATGGCCTTAAAATGATTTGTATCCCAGCCAGTGCTTCTTTAATACTTTAATATAATAAAACTTTATGTTTTGTTTTCAACTCATTTTGTAAATTTTTTTTGTAATTTTTTTGTGTATTTTTTTTTGCAAATTTTTTGTAAACTTTTTTATAAATTTTGTGAATTTCATTGTTGTCATTTCATTTCCCAAATAATTTCATGGAAAATCTCTGCTAAACTTTGCAAAGGTTTGTTATGTTAAAGCCTAATAAATAGGATAAAAATAATGCTAGAAATTAAGACTTAGACTTAGGAGAATGCTTAAAAGCTAAGGTATAGTAAAAGCTATTTGCTTGAAAGTTAAAGCCTCGTAAATATGATGAAGTCAGTGTTTGAAAGTTGAGGCCTGACAGAAGCGATAAGGATAATGCGAATAAGGTTTATATGTTAAGGCTCAACAAAAATTATAAGTAATAAAGTTGAATTTGAATTACTTCCGCAAGCTTTTTAAATAATTTAATGGAAGGATGACAAAAGATTTTTAGATGAGATAGGTGACAGAGCTGATAATTGGTGATGGTAATGACCTATTAGTGCAACCATTTCCTGTTTACATACAGTACTGTCTGTCCTGTTTACTGTTTACAAGACTTTTACCCATTATATTCAATTTTCTGTCTGTTATATATTTGTGAAATATGACTTCTGCACTTATTCATTCATTCATTCATTCCTTTGCAGTGAAACTGGATGAGAGAGGGAGAGAGGAAGAGAAAGAGAGAGAGAGAGAGAGAGAGAGAATTACAGCTTAGGCTTAAATTGTAGGATTAACTAAGACTATTGGCTAGGAATTGAAGACTAGCTCGAATTATAAGCTATTAGACTAGCTATTAGCTAAGTTTGAATTTTAATCATTTCATCGATAGTAACAATTTGAGTTTGCTTTTTGTCTGTTTGTTTTTTTACATTTCCATTTCTACAACATGCGCTCATCCCATTTCTCCCAACAACACATAAGCAAGTGTCGTATGATCGCTGCAATATAAATATGTCATCCCATTTGTCCATATCTTTTTCCCAATTTCTTTCCTTTCTATCCATCTATCCATGCACTAAATGGCTATCAATCATTCCATACATTTCATTTCAATTTCAAATTTAAATTAATTAATAAGTAGGAATGAATCATTTCTATCATTGGACAATGTATTTCGTACATCATTGCACTTAACAAAAATACACACACACACGCACAGACAAATAGACATACAGACAGACAGACAGACGGACAGACACACACATTTTGAAGCAAAAGCTTAGAAATCAATATTTATTTTACATTTCTTTCTTCTCAAATAAAAGAGGCGAAAAAGTTGGAATGAAATTCAAAGCTGAAATTGGATGCGTTATCGATGAATGTTTAGAGGCGGTAATCTTATCTCATATGATCTGATCTTTTTCCGCCTGATAGGATATGATATGATAATGGCGGAAGCAGAAATTGACCCGTGATTCGAACTAATTAGTTTCCTTAATGCACAAAGTATCTTCTCTTCTTTTGGCACCTATCACTTTCAATTTTCATTCCTCTCTTTCTCTCTTTGTTTTGTTTTTTAATATTTCATAACTTACTTCCTAAAATTAATTTAAATTTGTTTATTGCATAATTTAATTATTGATTTAATTATTGCATAATTAAATTATTCGATTGTTTGGTACATAATTACTGTTACCGTACACTTCACATTGATTGATTGCATTGTTTCGTACATTTTGTCATCAAATAGCGAAATGAATATTATGTAAATTCATTTATGGAAGCTGATTTAAGTGAACTAACTTGAATATAAGTAAAAAAAACTTGAACTGTATGCTAGACTATCAAAATTCTTAAAAAAAAATTGTCAAGTTTCAAGTTTTGTAAAGTTTGAATTTTGATAGTTTGAACTATATTAGTAATGAAAGAATTTTCTTAGTTAATGGTTAAATATTGGAATCAATTTTCAATCCAAAAAAAACAAATTCTAATTCCAATAATTTAATCATCAACGAAGAAAATTCTTTTATCAGTCACTATTATCGAATATCATTATATACAATGCTTAATCATGCACTGTACACTCCCCTAATAACCCATGACAGGCTAATATCATTACCGGCATTATCATTATTATCATTACCACTATTATTATTAGTACTAGTTGTTATAATTATTAACTTTTGTTATTATTGACATTATCATTATCATATGCGCTAGCATTATGGTATGATAAGAAAAAAAAATACGACGACTGATACGATCACTATCATCATTATTATTGTAAATATTATGTTATCTTTTTTTTTTAAATAAGCTTAATCCTTTTTGAATGCTAAAGTAATGACTTGTCTGATTTAGCTAAGCAATAAATAACGAATAACAATAACAAATATTCAAATGGATACTTTCCCTGTTGCATATCAAACTAAGACTATTTCATGTCTTTTCTCGTATCGATCAAAGATCACTTTTCATGCTATACATTTAAGCCGAAACGAAGAGGAGGAGGAGGAAGAAGAAGAAGGAGAAGAACATATTTCTTCTTTTAACCAAATTATGGCAGAAATTAAACTTTTCCCTTTCTGTTGATGACATAAGTCACTTTAGGAAACGATTTAATTTGAAACGAATAAAATATTATAAATTTCTGATTGCTCTCTGTCTGTCTGAAGATGTCATCATAGAATTCGAAAAAAAATTTAGATTAAATTCATATGAAATTTGTCCAACCTTTCTTTTTTTCCTCTCTCTTTACTCTGCTAATACAACTTATCTTTCCCTTTTTTTCTCTCTCTTTACTCTGCTAATGCAACTTATTAAATAATTTTTCTTTTAATAATTATAATCCATTTCGTTAATTTAATTTAATTATTTCAACTTTTGTGCATATTCTTTACCACACGATTTCATTTTTTTTTTCCATTTAATTTTAATTTCCCCAACCTTTTTTCGTCTTCTAATTAGTATGTTCGTCGCTTTGCAATAATGTGCAACGAATTATGTTTATCTATCTTTCATTGTTTAATTTTAATCGATTTCGTTTAAATTACAACACTCATTCTCCCCTTGATGGAATAATTATCAAATATTGGAATACCTATTACTTACTACTAATTAATTAAAATTCATGTTCATCCATTCATATTTCATGCAATATCACTTCTTTTATCTACTATTTCCTTTTTTTTTTTAAAATAATACTTCCATTGATATGCCGAAAACAAAGAAAGATTGTAATCACTTTATCACTGGTCATTTCATCTTACTCTTATAGGCTTATGGATACTTCTTATCATTTATTCGATTTTGAAACAGATGATCTCTATTGTTAACGGTTACAGTTTCCTATGTAAAATACATCATTTTTATTATCATTGCTTTAATAATTCTTTAAGTGTGGTAAAATTTGCTATATATGAAATCAGCAACTATAATTATTGGATAGAATGAAAATAAAATGATAATTTAGGGATGTGATATTCAAATGTATTTAAGGATATGGTATATATATATACTATATCGTATATATATCATATCTTCAGGTAAGAATAAGTAAGAGCAAATTTTTGGGAAAGCATTAAGTAAGTTATGATATTTCACTGGTAAGAATGAACTATGTTGGCATTGATAAATACAATGACGATTTAATGATAGCAATATTAACTTATAATTAAAATAACTGACAGCAGTAATTGTGATAATCATCATTTGCTACCATATCATATCATCATCACAACTTGTAAAAGATAACATCGTTTCTTAATTATCACCCTACAAGATATGTTATTTGATAATAACCATTATAATTTCTTTGACTTTTTTTTTAAAAGAATTTCTGATTTTCAAGAATAACTGCTACACTTGCAATTTAGTAGTATATTTCATAAAAATGGACACATGGATGGAATGAAAATATTGAAATACTAAAAGGAATATTAATTATTTAATAGATGAAAATGAGGTGACACTTAACGTCACATTCAACGATAGATATGAGAGAATAATCCGCCCGTCCGTCACTCCAATTTGATTTGTATTACGCTTATCAATGGATAATATCCACTGCTATCAATTCTTTTCCTCTCAGTTCTATCTATAAAGGTTGATATATTTATCAGTGGAAAGATCCGAGAGTTCATTCATTCCTATCTCTTTCATTTCTTTTCGTTTCGAATTCAGACTTTATCATAGTATCTCAAGATATCATTACTCCTTTAACCGAATATGGAACCATTTTCTTAGTCAAGCCCTGCTTTTGATTTAATCGATGAGACATAACCGGTTTTAATTATTTCTTCCCTTTTCTTTAATTTTTTTAAATTCCAAAAGTGAAAAAAGAACATGCCTCGGAGCACTTTGTATTAAAATGTTTATTCATATTTGAATGAGCTTACAGCTTAGAAGGAAGGAATGAGATGGAATTGTTGGAAATTTGAAAATTCATTAGAACTACCAATGGAAAGCAATTCTGAAATTGAAATTTCGAATGCACAGCTTTACTCTAACAGCAGCTTAGGCTCAGTAATTTTCGTGAACTGATTTGAAGGACTGATGAATTATTGTCATTCTTAAATTAACAAATAGTTCATTCATATGGTATATACATCCAATTGAATAATCATTTGTTTTGCATTTTAATTTATTATCGATTTTGAGAAGGGAATTAAAAAAAAAATTTCCCCAAAGGGAATATTAGAAAATGCAGACAGCTGGTTGTTAAAAAAGATGAAAATTAAAAAAAAAGAATGATAATAACCGACAATTATTGCAAAAATAAAAAAGGAAAAAATGAAATAAAATTTGTTGCAAAGAAAAAAAAAGTTTTTCATTTAATGAAGAAACATATTTCAAACCTAATGAGAGAAATACCAATACAACGAAAAAAGCAAAAGGTAAACTTGTAATTAAAATTACCTTTCCATTCGTTTAATAAGATGAAAAGATAAGAATGTTTTTTTTTTTTTTCCACCACAAATCTAAAGGAAGAAAAAAAAATGAAAGAATGAATGGTTTCATTTGTGGCAAAACTTTGTCGTCAATTCCACTTTAAACCAGTTTTGATAATATGTATGTATGTGTCATCAAATTGTATGAATCATTCCATTCATTGCAGTTGCTATAATTATTAATTATTATTGCACTTTTAAGTATTATCAAAAGTAACATCCTAAAGTTTTAGGCACTAATGAACCATTAATAGACTGAATGAAATTTAGACATTAGCTTAATTTGCACCATAAAAGGTTAGCATGTGGGAATCGTAAATATACATAATTACGAATAATTAAGGAATGTTAAATATGTGATCGAAAGTTAAAAACAACAAATATTTTTTATTTTAGTACTTCGTAATTTTAATTTCAAGATTTAATTAATGAAATTACAACGCTTATTTTCCCTTCCAAAAATTGCTTTCACTTTTTGATCTTTTTTTTCAATGTTTTGAAGTTAAATTAAAAGTAAAATCTTTTTAGGAATTCAATATTTCAATAGGATGAGTAAATGAATGAAAGTTTACTTCTTCCTTTATCGTTTAGTTTTGTTCTCTTAAAAGAATGAATGAATTAGTGAGTGGTAAAGGAACTGTAAAGGAACTGAATTACACAGAAATATGTAGCCTAGAATATATAGCCTAGAGTACATTGCCTATAATATGTAGCTTAGAAATGGAAAAGCCAAGCATAATATAAGTGAAGTGATAAGGGTTTTTTGTTTGGTTCTATCGATTATCATTAGTTTTAGTTCCTTTCATTTCATCAATAGCAATTGGTTTCATATACGATATTTTCCTTTTCCTTTTCCTCTTTCTTTCCTTTTTTTCCTCTTCAATTTCATCATTTATTTTTTCCTCGAAACTCTCCTCATTATCCATGCTATTTTGTAAAATCAAATAAAGCCAAGGAAGCACGAGCCAAACGACTGCTTGGCATTTTCTTCCCTAAGAAGCGCAGTTTATCCATCAATATCACACTCCTAAATAGTGCGACATTTTCAGTAGAAAATCGAAAAGTAAAGGACAAAGCGAGAGAAAAAGGGAGAGAGAGAAAGAAGGAAGAGGAATTTATTTGAGGTGAATAATTTCCTGTTCGTTACATTTCATATCTTTTTACTTTCTTTTATAGCCAGTTTATCATACAGCACAAGGCAGGCGCTTTTTGATCGTCTAATCGAACTTTGCTTTTACGAAACATAAATTACTTTATAATTTTTTTAAATTTTAGTTCTAATTTAAAATTAATTTAATCTTAGCATTTATAGAATTGCTGCATTTACGCCCAATCATTTCAAATTTATACTTATTACTAATTTATTTTAATTTCTTTCCCCATTTCCTATCATCCGTTCACTTAGCATATGCTTTCCATTCCATACCACAAAAGAAATTAATGAATTAAGCTCCGAGATTTCCCAATGTTTTCAAAATTTATAGCAAGGAATACTTGTAGTAGTTATCGAAAGATAGCTTAACATAGTTTCCCTTTTTTTTTTTTTTAAATATCTCAAATATCCAAGTTTAATTTGATTCTAATTAAAGAGCTAATATTATGTTATTTCATAGACAGAATGAATTATTATTAATAGTTTTCTTAAGTTAAAATTATGATAGAATACTTATTTTGTAGAAATTAAGTTTGAAATTAATTAAAATTCAACATATAATATTACTCGATTAAATTCATTCTCGAATGAAAGATCTCGTTTTTATTGTGTTTTGTCATGAAATTATTTCTCCCCTTTATCCTCTCCGTTTTTCACATTCTTTTTTTTCCTTTGCTTATTTGATATAGTTATTGAATTCGAATAATTCATCTGTACTGCTTCCTCACGGGAATGATGAATACTATCCATTTGAAGGAGACCGAGCAAAAGTCCTCTATAATTTACATTGTTTCTTTTTCTTTCTTTCTTTCTTTCCCTTATAGATTTATTTATTTAATTACAAAAAAAAAAAAAAATAAGACTAAAATTATTATTTTTTTTTATTTTTGTAAAGAGAAATTTCCCAACAACGATTGCATTTTAATTCAATGTACAACAAACAATAATGCTAAAACGATCGTCAAATGCAAGCGAACAAACTTTCCCCAAACACATCTATCTCTTTATCTGTCTGTTGAAATCGATTCGAAATAATAATTATATTTCAAACTTTCCCTCTCTCTCTCTCTCTCTCTC
>NW_018108193.1:443876-459177 GCF_000183805.2 Loa loa
ATGTAAATAATTCTTTTATTTCTTCTCTCTCTCTCTCTCTCTCTCTCTCTCTTCCTCCCTTCCCTCCTAAATATTAGCTATTGTTACAGATTGATTGCCAATTTCTTTCGTTTCTCTTTTTTTTTTTTGTTTGCAACTTTTAGTCATTAGCATCGTTTTCTATTAAAATTACAGATTACAGCACCCTTTTTGTTCCATTTTTTCTATCCCTTGAAGAAATGATCGATGATAGAAGATGAAACAGATATTTATCATCAGTTGATTCTCCTTTGATCCACGTAATTATCGTCCTTTCTCCCTCTCCTTTTCCCACTTTCTCTTTATGAATCATTATTCACGTATAGAGATGGTAATATCACGTCACGTAACATCTCATCAGTTTTTCCGTCATTCCAAAACGGCACTTCTGTTTCACGTTTGTATGCTTTGAAGCATTCCGTAAAGTACTGTCTGGTCAAATTAACTTTTGACCATTATTTGTAGGCTACTTGACTGTCTAATATGAGACATGTTTTCCATCCATCCATTCATTCATTAATTCACGTTTATTCATTTGTCCATTCAACCATTCAGTCCATCGATCTACAGTGATATAGTGAACTTTCTCAGAGGTCAAAAGTTATGATACGTTTAATGTTTCATCCTTTCTCCTGTTTCCTCTTTCTATCTATGACACAAGCTATAGAATGACTTCTGCTTCTCGATGGTCAACTGATTTTACGCTTCATAATCTCTTTCATAGAAAGAGGAAAAGAAATATTTCTAACCATTTCCAGAAATGAATCTGTCATTTCGAACATTAGAAAAAACTGTCTTAGAAGAGGATATTTCTGATCAAATAACATTTCATTCAATAACGAAAATTAAAAATATGAACTTAAATAATCGAAAAGAAAGGGATGGCAAGGACAAAGTGGACAAGGATGGACAAAGGGATGCGCAATGGTGAGGGTTAACAGTAAAGTATTGTTTACAATGATATGGACGACTGTGACCTAAAATAGGAGGAAAATAAATATATTTACATGTCAGAATTTGCTGTTTTTTCACAAATAACTAATAATGGACCAGATCTTTTTTCTGCTTTGGCTGTTTTGGAGTGGCCTTATTAGGACGGAAAAGGAAGCCAAGAGTGAAAGGATGAAAGTAAACGAAAAACTCGCTTCCGTTTTTCCATTTCCAGAAGACAGCGGAAAAATAATTGGAAAAGGGCTGGTAGGGGAAGGATAATGATGGAAATATTAAATGATATATAGATTTGATTGATAGATTGATAGATTGATAGATTGATAGATTGATATTTATAATGTTTCTTCTGTGTTTTAGTCAACATTTTATTATTATTCCTATTAGATTGATACATTTTTTTTCTCTTCTTTTTTTCTTTTCCCTCTCTTTGTTTGGTTGCTTATACTTACACTTTGTGACGATTTAACAAAGTGATGAGATGTAAGCAATGATTATCATCAACTTTTCAATTTATTATCATTCCTTTCTCTTTTCTTTCTCTTTCTTCTCTTTCTCCTTTTTTTCACCTTCTCTTTCTCTCCCTCTCTTTTTTCTTTGAAAGTATTCGTATCTTTAATCGAGTAATTGATATTTGGTTATTTTTATTGTTATTATCTGTTATCGATATTGTTTTTAACTTTCTTCGGTCTTTTATTTAATCACTAATCTTTTTTCCCATCACTTATCAATAATCAGTGACAGTAGCTAAATACGATCGATCTTACTTTTCCATATCATATTAATACATCAGTTCATTGAGCGTATACGACTATTGGGGAGGCCAGTTGGATTTTTAAATTACCAAGACGGATGAAGAATGATAAGATAAGAGAGGATGATAGGATCTTAATATTGATCATATAACTATTCTATTTCCCCGATCAATATCTATTTGATCTGTAAAGTAGAGGAATTTATCATTGGTATGATTATAATACTACGTATTATTTATCTTCAACGCTACGATATTAATTGCTCTTTAGCGGAGGATTAAATGGTTCGTTTTAATGGGAATGTTTGTTATATTGAAGAGTAAAAGTTGTAGAGAAAGGTTGGGATGAAATTTATTATCAAGTCATGTAGTGATTGTAAAGGATAGGAAAGAAAGCTGATAATGTTGATAATAATGACAACAAATAATAATAATAAAGAATTATGAATAAGAAATTCGGCAAAATGATTCATTTCTTCCTTTTCATATTAATTATATATATAAATATTTGTATATTCATGGGATATACGATGTAATAATTCAGTATTTAACTTTTTACTCATCCTTTTTTATCATTTAAATATATATATATATATTTGTATACATATATATGTATATATATGGTGATGTATCATTATTTAGAGCAAATATGTTCATTTGGTGACATCGTTGACCTCATTTTGACGTTTCCAGTCTAATCATTGCCTTCTTCTATCTTTTCTTTTCTTTTTTTTCGCTTTCATAATAAAAGTTTTAGAATATCTGTGCTGATATATTCATACTTATATATATATATATATATATGGATACACAAATTTATCACTTGAACAACATATTGATAACGACGAGAAAGAGGAAAAAAGTATTTTAAATCAATTCCAGAATGGTTAAATTTGGATAAGAGACGAAAAGAATGGATGATAGTTGATTGTGTAATTACCAGAATTTCCAGTATTTATACGGAAAGAACCGGGTGGAACGAGTGGTGACGTCCTGAATTTGGCATGTTCCATCACAAAATTATTGCTCCTAGTTCAGTTAATATTGTTGATTGAATTAATATAATTGATTCATTCATTAGCAAAATTCATTCGTTATGCACATTGGTGATTTGAAACGAGCAGTGGAAGATGTTGTTTTGCGACCTGATGATAATCGGCTCAGTGATATGGAGGAACGTTCCACGATCGCTGCTCTTGACCTATGCCAGGTATTATTACTGTTATTATTTTTACCGTTTCATTCGTATATACTTTCTCCCTTTCTCTTTCTTTTGTGTTTGATAAAATGAAATGAATCAAGTTCAACTATATAAATGTGAGATTTTAGTTAGGACAAGCCCAGGGAACTCTTCCACGAACCTCAACCTCAAGTCAAATACAGCGACAACGAACTGCTACAACGCTTACATCATCTTCCTACAGTGGTGAAATGCTTGCCAGTTCAACGGAAAGTACTTGTAGTACTTCGATAACAACTTCTAGTAGCCATGTTCAAGGAGCTCCACCACTAAGCATGAGCACATCTTTAGATACTATGGTTCATCTTTCATTTCGTTTCATTTCCTTCATTTATATATCTCTGTGTCTCTCTATTTGTGTGTGCCTGTTTACTGACCAATAGTAAAATAGCGCACAAAAGGAATTGATATCAGTTATTGAATTACAGTTATGAATTTTAACTTCGGTTAATTTCATTGTTATCGGCATAATCGTTCATGTTTTAGGTAGTGCTACGACAAACTCTATCCTCCCGGCCATCTTTAGGTACGTCAAGACGTTCAAGTCGTGTCCTTCCACATTACAGTCACAGCAAGCGAAAACGTTCAAATTCAGTATCGTCATGTATGAATAAAGGGTTTGTTTTATTCGTTTCATTAATTTAAATACCACACTGAATTGCAAAAATCAGTTTGAAATCAATTCTTCCAACCGATTCGAAAAATCGAAATTACTTCAATCACTTTAGAATTAATTAGTTGTTTTGTTAGTTAATCAATTTTTTTTATGCATGGTATGTCTATCAGATGGTATGAAGTGATTTAGAGAGATTAACAAGAATCACTTTTAATTAACTTTAAACATCTTCCTGAATTGGTTACAGATACATCAGATTTTAGAACGAATTGAAAGATTAAAAGCGATTCTTTTAAAGAAATATCTCATTACTTCAACACAATTTGTTTATTGCTCTTCAAAATATTATATCCCACCTTCCTTATTATTCATTTTTTTTGATACATCAACTTTAAACATTTGCTCTAATTGATAGCAAATACATCAGTAGTCTGCTAATTTACAACCTTTTACCAACTATGAGTAACTTTTAGTGTGACAACTTTTGGTCATAAGAGATGGTAGCATTTTGCAAATAATCTCAGGTTAGCCCTGAATATTGTTATTCGGGTCTTGCAAACAATTCAAAATATGTTTCAATACCATATGTATGTTGCGGATAATCATTTGATTTTCTAATCTTTTCTTTTCTTCACTCTTAATATTGGAAGTATGACATTTCAGCTTTTTAATACATCATGGTGTGGCAAGTACAGCAGGTGTTAGTGCAACGACAACCGGTGGTGCGTCTGCACTTTCTTTACCACCAACAGCTCGGCATACTCCCTTCCGATTCGGTGATTTTGATGAACATTCTTCTACGAAATCTGCAAGTGGTGATAATCCCCGGACCCCTTACACCACGGTTAGTTCCATAGAATCATGAATCATAGCACTGAAACCGGATTAATAATCGTAATTCACGATCTAACAATGTATGTCTTGTTACAGTAAGTGTATCATTCCTTTTTTATTCTCTTCCAAATCATTTTTTTTTTTAACTCAATGTTCATTAGTTAATTATATTTCAGAATCTTATTGAACCAATGCTAGAAATTCGCATTCAGCAGCAGAAGCAGCAACATCAGCCACTGATATCTGAAGAATGGACAAATATGTGTAAGGAAAGAAGAAACGATCGAGGGTATCAACAATCTGGCAAGTTTGAAGGTTTGCTTCATTTTCTTTTTCTTTGTTTTCAATTTATTCCAAAATTACAATCTGAATCTTACATTAATTTAGATTGCTATAGTAATATAGGTGTAGAATGGATCACAACTGTAGATGACAAAACCATTCACAAATCTTGCACATGCATTCAATCATTTCTAATATTATTTGTCCTCTTCATTCGTTATTCTATTTCATAAATGAATTACTGATGTTGTTTTGACGTTGTATGTATTTTGTATACACCTCATTAAGCAATAATTAGTTTACAAAGCAGTATAAGTTTTAAGTAACTTTCAAAAATATTGATAACGTATCATGCTATTAGTAAATATTACCAATTTATACTACATATAATACGTTGTTATTGCCAATTTATTTTATAATATTTAAAAAATTAAACTTCATAATTAGATTTAAGCATAGTCAGACTTCAGCTAATTGAGCTTTCGGTAAAATTCTCACTGTTTGATCATGAAATATAATAAATTGGGCTAATCAATATAGCTTAGTCACTTTTAAAGCAGTTTTTTCTAAGTCTACTGATGTATTGATATTTCGAGGCCTTCTTTTATTGACGTAATCAGTTCATGAGCTTCGTTATTTATCACTTGACGACTTTTGTTATCAAAAGAATTTGCGGTATTATTTCGCAGTATATCGTGATGTATATTCTACTGTATCGGAATGTTCCAGAGTGAGCTTGAAATATAGCACATTATTATCTGAGAATGGAATTATTCCTTTCTGTTTTGTAAACGTTTTCCCTGACTTTACAGATAGTATGATAGCAAATCGACAAACGGCAAATAATTGTGCACCGAAATTATTTCCCGTAAGCTCATTTACTGAATTTCGTGAAGCACATAAAGGTTACGATTCAGATAATGAAGAACAGATGGAATGTGATTAAAATATTACTGTATATAGAATGATGTACATTCCACCGCTTCTAATGCTTTCAGTTCGCGTAAGATTATGGTTAGTTCCGTATAGTTATACTTTTTGAAATATATTTCTTTTTTTTACCTCGAGGTTAGAGAAATAAATTTCCCTCTTATTTGTATGCATAAGTATACTGATGCAAGAAGGAAAGATGTCCATATTTAAGAAATAACGAATCTTTCCAGTGAACATTTCTGTTTAGTTTCAAAACGGTGGAATTATATTGCAGAATTGCATGATTGGTTATTGGCAACACAGTGGTGTAACTTATTTGAGCAATTGCAGATGGATTTTTCTCATTGTAGCTGATGTTCTTTGAATTGATCATTTGATAACAACCATATGGTTTCTTCTTTTTTTTCTTTTTATAGTTCTGAAGGAATAATCAGAAATTGAGTTTTTAAAATTTGTTCACTTTTCATAGAGAATATCATGACAGTATCATAAGCAAGATTACTTTTAACGGATAGGAAATTTTAATTTCAGTTATTTGTTTTTCCTTTTTTATTTCCAGCTATATATATATGTTTGCTGGTGTTTGTAAAAGCTTCCGTTTCTTTCTTCCGTTTGTATTCTGCGATATTATATTTGGTACTTCAACTAGTTTCTCATATATTCTTTCATCATGCGTGCGCGTGTATGAGGATGCATGTGTTCTTACTGTAATATTTTTCCTATATAATAGATCACTGCAGGTTACAGTGAATATTTCAAAATGAGACATATTGTGTTAGTACAAGATCTCCATAAACAGTTCCTAAACAGTTTGATGAGTAAAGAGTAAGACGAGAACATTTTTGTTGTTTACTGATGTATCCAACATATTTAACGATATATAACATGGCAGTGATTAATCTGGCTCATCGTAAACGCAATCATTCGACTTAATTATTCAAGCATTATCTATCTGTCATTGGATGTAAACATTTTGATGTTCATTTCCGAGTACAAATAATAACAGAGGCAAATAATCAACTTGCTGGAGTCAGTCAGTGTTGATTTCGTTTTCATATAATTTTTAAGATGTAGAAGAGAAAAATGATTATCTATCTTTGGTCATGAAAGGAAAGAATGGTGGGTAACCTAAAAATAGGTGATAAAAGGTTATGGTGGTCGACTAAAGAATACTTTTTTTTGCCGGCTTATTACATGTTGCGACTACAACTTATTGCTGGATGATGTCAGCATGTCTCTCAGTGTTTCACATTCTAACTTCGAATTATTTGTTGATTTCGATAAAGAAATGATTTGCTGATTTGTTTAGGGAATTTGGTAACAAAAGAGTGAAGTAATAATCTGGTTTCTTATATGTACAGCACAGAAAAGCCATCTTAATAGAACTATTCCGGATTTAAATCCTCAGCCTCATAGGTTAACATTGACCAGCATAACCCTCTTTTATTTATAGTTCTTCTTTCTCCAGTTTTTCTTCTTTTGACTGAAATGACAAAATTTAGCTGAAAAATTTTCATACTGTCACCTTTTGCTAATAACTCTGTCTCCTTAAAGTCGTAAGTCGTTTCTTCCCAGCAGTAAATCGGAAAATATATATTCATATCAGTGAACAGTCAATCGTCAGCGAGGACTCTCGGAAGTCTTATAAGTTTTCACTTGAAGATAAACTTACATCATCTTCCCATCCTTCACTTTCGTCCACATACTTGTTCGGATTTCTTTCTGGCTCTTCCTTACCTTCTTTCAATTCGCCTTCTCCACCCTTTCTTAACTTCTCCATTTCTAACCCTCTTTCTTTCTGACTATTGTCAGACCCACTTTCTTTTTCCTCGTCCTTTTTCTCTGTTCCCTCTTTTCCGTGCTCCCGACTTAAGCCAGTCTCTTTTACCTCCTGCTTCTCATTTGAATTTTCCTCCTCTTCTTTTTTCTTTTCTTCCTCACGCTGGAGCTTTTCATCGTATTCCTTCTTCATTTTTTCCTCACCTTTTCTAGTACCATTTAACGTAAGAGCCGCAAATTTCTGAAGTACGCTGAATGTTCAATTGTGTAGACTTTATGCCATCAGAAGTAGAAATAGATGGATATGGAGATAACATTATTTGAAAGCTCTCCCAATTTTACAAAATTCATTATGAAAAGATTACGAACTGAATTTCCCAATGGTTTCCATGAAACAATTCAAAAAGTGTAGAGCATCCTGTCAGTATTCTTTTTTTTAAACTTTACTTTTCTCAAACACTACCTTAGCTTCTTCAATAGAATCGGTTATAATGATATTGTCATATACTGTACTACTGTTCACTTGCCAAATCTCGATTCCAATTGCACCGATATCATCGTACAGATAAAGGTTCGGGTCTGGTATATAATTTGGATTATCGATTTCAGGATGTATCCATTCTCCCTGAATTTCTATTCTTTCAATCCTTGAACCGAGATATGTAACAAATAATTTCGGTGGTAAATTTTATTAATTTCATATCGCTATCAGCGGGAGGAGTGCAAAAAAAAGTATTTGGAAAGCGAATTCACTCAACCAACCTTGTATGCTGGATTTGCAATCTCTTTCGGTACCCATTTACCTTTGTAGTCCGGATTTATCATTCCCGGGGGCTCCCATTCGCCATCCCATTCATCATCCCAATCATCTGGTTTCTTAACTTCTAAATTCAATATAAATTCTGGCTGATCCCAGTCGTCCGGTTTTTTGTCATCTGGATCAGGTATAAATTCTTCATCAACCCAATCAGCTGGCTTATTCACACTTGGGTCCTAAAATCATATTTTTTCAATGCCACCGACAGTATTCAATAAAATCCAAATAAAAATAAAAACGAAAATTATTTAAACTGCACTTTGAAAAAATTTATGCAAAGTACATCACAAAGCTGTATGCGAAGCGATAAAATTTGATCACATATTTCACAGTCGCTAACTGTATATTTCTTAGAATGGAAGAAAAAGCAAAATCTCTGGAAGGCTCTAGTAGTAGGTGAAAAAATAAGAAAAACCATTATTCGTCGTGGCTTAAGAAAATCGTAGTGATCTTCCAAATCTCCGGTAATTTTTTCCTCATAATCGGCAAGTATTTTGATGGAATTATTCGGATATAAAATCATTGTATATACATGAGATAGTTCATCACTCTAGAATTAAATCTAACACTGAACATTTCACCTCATTACTGCTACATTTCACGAAATCACAACTTTTTGGAATTTTTACTCTAAATCCTGATTCCTTCGTAAATTTGCAAAATTACAAGCAGTAATTTCACTCAGAAGGACCAAAAGGAAAGATGGTGAGATTCCTGTTGAAATCCTATTGGAAAGAAATCTGAATGAAAAAATTAACTTGAAACTTATGCTTGTAGTGAAAATGAAGTAGAAATAATTACAGTGATGGGCAAAAATGAATTGCAGTGATAGTAAGAATCCTTGTAGCGAAATATAGCATGAATTTTTTTCAAGTATATGCCGCATATATCTGGCCCGAACATAATCTCGTATGGAGTTTCACCACTGAACCGTTTTTGGTCCAAATCTGATTTCATTAGCTGAATTGGAATAAATTTATTCTAAGAAAAGATATTTTACCGAAATATCGGGAACTTTTTGTGGTAACAATCAGTGTTATATTCATATCATTATGTGCCTAAGTATTAGATCCATACATATTCAGGTTATAATCCCCTTCCAATTTGTATACAAGTCCTTAGTCTTCTTTCGTCTTAGTCTTATTTATTATTCCATGTTTTCGATGTCCTATTTACTTGCCTAATAAATACTTGCCGCAGCTCTCCATTTCCATGGAGATTATCACACATATACATGCATCCACAATTCCCACCCATCCTAAACAACCGGATTTCAAGTGTTTGTTGCAGTTATTTTCAGAATCATAGATATCTCACAAACTTTTAAACCATCTGTTGTTTATTCAGTCTGTTTCATTATGCAGTTTTCCCTTTGAGAAATGGTCATGTGAAATTGTTTGGTAACATGAACAATGTCCTAGGACTGATTTCCAAGTAAGTAATATTGTTCTTTTGTAAAAATAGTAAAGCACGGAAGTAAATATACCTTTACGTACAGGCCACCACAATCATCATAAGGTAGAGTAAATCGTTTTATTGCATACTGGATGATAAGTAGTCTGTCTCTATTCGAGAATTTTGGAAATTTCGCCGAAATAGCATAATTCTTGACATCCTGAAATACACGCATAAATGATTCGAACATCTGAAGTCGAAAAAACTCTTTATTTATTTCTTATTATCATTATTAATAATAATATTATTAGAACTAGTAGTATATTTAAATTGGTAACCAGTTACCTCGGTCGTAGTGAGTCCAAGATCTTCCTCTGGATCATTGTAGAATTGACCATAGGAAAGGTTGAATTTTCCATAGTCCTTTCGATATTCAGATGGTACCCACCGCCTTTTCCAGCCATCTCCGTCTGGAAATACCTGCTGCTATTCAAGCAATGAAGAAATAAGATTTAGTATTAAAAAAATAAAAAGGAAAAAATAGAACACAAAACAATGCATATGAATTGGTGCCATCTAACCTTTTGTGCTGCATTAATAAGCTAATCACAGATTCAATCTCAAACTCTTTTCAAAGACAAATAAGGAACTAAGCTTTATTCCTGTCTGTTTTAACATTACGGTTCATAGCTCTTAGGTTTAGGAAACTTGTGTATAATAAGCTCAGTCCGAAGGCTGTAATTCAATTATCGAAAAGCAGCATAATGTTACATTCCATTTCACTGTATATAATAAACCTTCAGTTTTCCTTGTTATACAAATTGCTTAATTAGCTATTTGCACGTTTGATAATAATTCTAATTTACCAATTTACGTTGTTTCTACTATAATTACAACACGCAAGTCTCCTAAATCTCGAAAAAATTTCGATAGTGAAAAACAACAAATGCCATTCTTCGAATTTTCATTACCATTAACCTTCATCTTCCGACGAACTTATTTAAGATCTTTCGTGAAATATGTCGAGATTCCTGCCACTATAAATTGCAAAAAGAAAAAGAAAAAACTAGCTTAGAATTTCCAGAACTTTCAGGTCTGGCCTATTTTTATTTTCAGTAAAGACTTGAAGAAAGTCCCAAGAACAGATTAAATGGTGGAAAAATTAAGTGCGACCTTTGAATTGTTCTTGGAAATATATCTTGCAGTTAGCGTAGCTGATGATACATAAAAGCACCACAAATAATACAGAAGAAGGGATCATAATTTGGAATTTCATGCGTTTACCATCGCTTAAATCCTAGACATTCCGGAATACGTTTGCTGAGCTCATCATACATCCCGCCTTTTATTGGTCCACGTCACCTGAACGCCATTCATCGGTTGGCACATCGAACTAGAGCTTTAGCAATGTCCATTGCAGCTGTTCTTAAGTCAATAAATCGAACGGCCTTTTCCCTTCATTCATCCAAAATAGTTATATCAAAATCAGAGCCACTAACTTCTGAAAAACATACAAATCCCCAAAGCAAAACAAAGAATTCCAGGGAACATCTCCCGAAGATAACCGTAAGATATTTTCGAGTTAAACAGTACAATCCATTGCAGCCTACAAGAAAAACAGTAAGAGAGGAATCAAGTTCATTTATTTTCAATTTTTACTCATCCTGACGGATGGTAGCCATCAAGTATGGATTCGAGTCGTCCTTCAGACCTCCTCCTCCCGTAATGCTTCCCATTTCACCTAATTTTATTCATCAGCTTATGAAAAAACCAATGAAGGTTTCGTGAATGACAAGCAGTAAAAATGAGAAACAGGAAAATTCGCTAAAAAGCCGAAAGACACAAATCCCACTATGACTACTTAGATCACAGGTCTAGTAAATAATTCTTGTAATGGGTTCAACCCAGTGATAAGCGAGAACCATTTTCGTTCGGTACTTAAACATTTTATAAGAATAAAAATATTTATTCCTGATCTGAACAAATAAACAAAATCAAGAAGCGAAATAAGAGGGAGAGAAATGAGGATAATGCATCAACAAATTACGAATATCGAATGAATAAATTAGAAACAAAAGTATCCCCAGCGCCAAACCCTTCTTTTTTTTACATTACTTCTGCAGTATTAAAATTCTTCCCAAAATCTTGATTAAATTTTCCCAAGGAGATCCTAGCGTAAAAAGTAACAATGCCACATATCAGGAAAACCGATATGGCAATTGGTGTGCCAATAAAATTATTCTGGCACGCAATGTCCACTGATTTACAACTCTTCGTGTTCTTCGCTATCCTGCAAAATTTGAATAAAAGTAACTATTTATTTTTTAAATTTTATGCAAAGAGAAAAATGAATGCAAATACAATAGATTCACCTTTTTCTTTTCGCTTTCCCCCTTTTCTCCCTCTTCCTTTCCTTCCTCCTCCTTTTCTTCTTCGTCTGTCTTCTTCTCTTCTTCCTTCCTTTTCTTTTCTTCTTCCTCGTCTTGTTTTTCTTTCATTTTCTTCTCACCTTCCTTCGTTTTTTTCAATGTTTTTTCACCAAACTTCTGCAAATGGTTCAGTTGTAACAGATAGTAATCAAAGATTTCTGTGTAACTTAACCTTTAAAAGGTGATGGCCTTCTTGAAACCATGTATCCCGGTAAAGTTACTCATAATCATGCTTATACCAATACCAACAGTATGAATATTGCCACAAGGTAAGTCCCAAATAAATCTACAAAACTATCTTCATTCTAATTATCACGAAAAATACACTGATAATGACAAATTACGAAAGCATACTTTGGCCTCCTCCACACTGTCTGTCACAATGATGTCGTCGAAAATGGTCCCTGATTTTACTTGCCACAAATCAAATCCAATTGCTCCAATATCCTCATAAACGTACAAATTATCATCTGGAGTGTATTCTGAATTATCGATTTCTGGATGAATCCATTTGCCCTAAACAAAAGATACTAAAGTGATTCTGCTGTACTAATAATAGCATTTAGAAAGGAAACAAGATTTACTATAAGTTCACCTTGTATGCAGGATTCTTTTTCTGCTTCGGCTTCCATTCTCCTTTATATTCTGGATTGTCAACCATCGGTGGTTCCCATTCTCCGTCCATTTCATCATCCCAGTCCTCCGGTTTCTTAGCATCGGGATCAGGAATGTGTTCCGGCTTGTCCCAGTCTTCGGGTTTCTTGTCATCCTCATCATCAATGTATTCCCGTTCATCCCAGTCTTCTGGCTTCTTTGCATCTGGATCCTGAACATTCTTGCTTTACCACACACTCCGTGTATGATATTGGACCACACCACCAGCACTTTTTGGAAATTTTCAAACTTTACATTTATTTTTTAAAAGAGTCGAAATTATCCTCACAGCAACCTTTTTCACTTAAACAAACATCATTAAGAAGAATGACCTTAATTTTTTGAGGGAGGAAGTCCCAATCTGCTTCCAACTCACCAGACTCAACCTTCTCGCCATCAATCTGGACTTCGTAGGTATTATCAGGAGTTACAATCAATGTGTAAAGATGAGTGAAGACATCATCCTGTAATGATAAACAAATGTACGGCGAACATATGAAGTAGGAAAAAGAGTTACAATGAAACTGCATGTTTATCTCGGACGAACCCGAACATATTATGAGACTGAACGAGTAGATACGCGAGAAGCATTGATATAGCTTCTCGAATGAACATCGATATACCATGAATTATCGATAACTCCACGAAAAGCACAGATAATTCGAAGAGAAAAAAATATGTTAATAAAAGACAAAACCTTGCATCGGATGTCTTTCTTGATCATGTGATTCCTACCCTTGTAATGGAATATGACATGGACTTTCTTTGTACCAGGTCCACAAATATCAGGACCAAACATAATGTGATAAGGAGTTTCGCCATGGAAATCTTCTAAATTTACATTTGATGCCATCAGCTGAAAAAGATGGGACTACAAAACAAGTAGATTCCAGAGGTGATGAAGCAAACTTGCATTTCTTCGAAGCAGGATCATCAATGAAGTTCAGTGCGACAAAATACAACAGAAACACACATTTTTAGAAGTCAACTAAAAAGTTTTCTGTGTAACATCACATCAGATAGTGCTGCCACTGCTCGGCAAAAAATAATAATTTCAAACACTAAGCTCCATCTCACCCGACGAAGAAGGAGAAAACATATATTTAAAAAAAAATAAAAAAAAAAATCGCTCAAAAAATCGTCCTGATGAACCGTATTCATTATGGTTCTGTAATCAGAAAGCAAAAGGAAAAGAAAAGCTATTTTTTAAAATAAACTTCACCTTAACATAGCCACCGCCACAGTCGATGTCTTGTTCATGTTTGACACTAAACTGAATAACCAGGGATTTACCCTTGTTTGAAAAACCTTTGTCAAATTCAGCACCAATTGAATAAAATTTCGCATCCTGCAATAAATACATGAGATGAATAAATGAATCTCCCTGGTGAACACTATATGACTTCAACAACTACTTGTAATAAAGGTGTAATTGAACTTTTATTACGAACGATCGCAAGAAGGTGAAATACCTGTGCCGTCCTGAGACCTTTATCTTTCACAGCATCACCGTAAAATTTGCCATGCGATATTTCCCACTTGCCGAAATCATCCTTATGTTTTGACTTTATCCACCTTTTTTCCCACTCATCATCTAAAAATCAGAAAGAAATTCCAGATCTTGCTACTTTAATAGTAATAACGAAATCAGTGGTATCAGTGTTCTTACAAAACTATTCCCGGCACAGGGCTCCTTGCATCTAAATCGACCTCAGCATTGAGGAGAATGTCTACTGAAAATCAACAATTCACATCATGATCGCCCCCTAACAACTGAATATCGATAGCATTTCTTAATTATAATCAAGCTTTTCGCTTATCTGTTTCCAACATTCAACTAATCCTACCACAGGAAAATGTTAAAATTAATATGCTTCATCCTTTTTTCGAAGAGCTGAACTTACCCAAAAATTCTTCCTTGAAATATATTTTAGCAGTGACTGCTGAAAAGCAAACAAGTCCTAATAGCAAATTCAGCTGCATTTCTGAAATTAATACGCAAGTATAGCAAGAAATCTTAGTAACAAATATATGATTGATAGGACGCCTTCAATTTATACATTAGATGATAATAGTTCCAGCACGTTTTTCGTGTCAAAGTTCACTGCTGACCTAACCGGTAAATGCGGAAAATTATTTTAAATAAGATTCATTAACACACACCAAATAATCTCTGGGGAAAAAAAATATCTGTGCTAACTGTCACTTCACATTTCATCTTCCTAGCATATTTCTCTCACCAGACAGCAGACTATTAAAATGACGAGATTCATACAGTTTTTGAAATCTGACTCCTCCTAAATTACCCACCAAAGCCCTGTGCTCATCGGAAGACACCAGCACGACGACCATAGTATTAATAGGAAGAATTCGTAAGAGGAAAGTAGAACAGTATGGAAACTCTTGACAAATTTGTAGCCTAAAACGAAGGTGAGGCAGGTATTATAGCCTAGAAGGACAAGAAGGAAGTATTACAGCCTAGAAGGACAAGAGCGAAGTATCACAGCCTAGAAGGACAAGAGCGAAGTATCACAGCCTAGAAGGTCAAGAGCGAAGTATCACAGCCTAGAAAGACAAGAGGGAATATTACAGCCTAGAAGGA
>NW_018108193.1:459361-477238 GCF_000183805.2 Loa loa
ACAGCCTAGAAGGTCAAGAGCGAAGTATTACAACCTAGAAAGACAAGAGGGAATATTACAGCCTAGAAGGACAAGAGGGAAGGATTACAGCCTAGAAGGTCAAGAGCGAAGTATTACAACCTAGAAAGACAAGAGGGAATATTACAGCCTAGAAGGAGTGCACAGAGTACCACATTCAACTCTGAATGAATATCTATTGAGCATTTAACTGCCTAAAAACCACCCTTCATCAGCCACACTGTCAGTTTGAGGGTCGCACGCTTACTGGTCCACGTCAGCACTCGACCAATCAGCTGACGACATCTAAGCGGTTGATGGGCGGTGCCACTTATCGATGACGCGTCCATAATGGTTGTTTAAGAGGAGCAAACAACTGATGGGCTGAGTGATGTGACGTTTCACGTTACTTCACGTCATCTTTGAATGGTCTAAAATACGGGGTTCGGTTCTATTAAGTCTGTTTATGACGACAAAATCATGCAATGCAAGGATGGTTGACGGAAGTTTACATGAATTACGTGAATCACGCGAACAGTACAATATGCATTCCGAAAGGAGGAACGTGATGTATGTATAAAGGTTGCCTTTCCTCCAGTGCATTTCATAAATATTATAAAGAATCATTTATTTTACGCCATCTGTTAATTGTTTGTTCAGCCAGTGATCAACGACACGTTGTTATTATCATGTCAAAGGACAAGATGGAACTGGATAAACCAGTGAACATATGAACTTATAGAAAATATTGACAGGTCAAAGTTCGACTCTTTCAATTACCATATGAGTGATGAAAGGGTAGTATTAATGGGTTTCACTTTTCTTCCAATGATAATTCATTTCCTATAAATTAGTGTTTGAGGTTTCATCAATTATTTAAAAAGATTTATTCCAGCGATCTTTGAATATTGTATTACCAAAGCTGAAACAATAGAACGAGTAAAATTTCCAGTAGTTGGAAAAAGAAGGGACAAACTGAGAATCATTTTCAAGTTACGCAACAGTTTTGTCGGAAAATGTAATGTTCTAAATTTATGCCACTTTAAAGAAGGAAATACTTTCCTAAACTTACGGAAATTTATATCCCGACATCATTTGTATTGTATCTGTATTGTATCGTATTGTATTGTATCTATAATACACACATTTTTATACATTTAGGGACTTCGATAGGAACTATTAGCGTTAGTGTACTGTCGCGTATTCTATGTGAATTTTGGTCTATAAAAGCAGAAAACTTCTACAACGGGTCTGTTACCTTTCTCCATATGAGTGGTAAATTTTAGTTCGGAATTCGATTTCACTTCTAGTCGTTTAAATTCACTTTTAGACTTCATCTTCTCTTAGTTCAGTTTCACCTATATCTTGATGGAATCCTATCAAACGCTAATCTACCAATAGTAGCTTCCTGATCAAACAGTTCTTGTTTCACTCACTAATTGGTTTTTCTGTATATCAGTCGCAGTAAAAAAAGACTGATATACAGATCTCTCGTGTTGTTTTTATTAATTTTGAATTAGCCATCTGTTTGACCAAAGTCTTGTGTTTGATTTCGCTAATTTTCTTCGAGACGTCGTTTGAAGTTTGCTTTGTAAAAAAAAAAAGTGTATAAAATTTCATTTTTTGTTCTGAGTGAATGATAAACGCAAGCAATATAAGGAGACGAACGATGTGTAATACTCGTGGTTCTGTTTACAAACGGTCGCATTCAGCGATGAAAATATGGTGGAGTGGTGCTAATTTTGGTAAGTCACAAGAGAAAGTGGGCTGTGTACACACTGTAAAGACCTTTGGATGGGTCTTCAGGTAGATTAAAGACTGGTTAATCATGTGATTAGGAAATTAAAAACAGCATTGCTTGATTTCAACAATCTACATTTCAACTATTCAACTATCATTTGTTCATTTCCATCACCAAATCATCTATTCCAATTAGATCAATAAAGTTGAATTCCTAATTCGAAGTATTATATCATGAACAGTATCAAAATCTTCAAAATAGTTTGCCATATCATTCAGTACGAGAATCTGGTCAAGAAAATCAGTTGGACTTCCATATCCCAATATGAACGAAGTGTTCTATTATATAGCTATCAGATGAATATGAACGGGTCGAATTTCCCGGAGCTATGCCAGAAGCACAGAAAATATCCAATTTTTTCATATAACTTTGAAAGATACTCAATCGTATTAAGTGAAAAAAAAACACACATATTGTCGTTTCCAGTTATACTATTACCGTAGTTCTGCTAGCGAGAGAAAATGCATATATTTATGCATACTATTCCTATGAAATTAAAATATATAAGGTAGAACTGATAAATTTGGTCCACTCTTCAAGTTATTGACAGCGTTTAAGCAGTGATTAATTTTAAGAATGGAACTTTACTAAAGATCAGTTCATGTAAAAGAGACAGTCATCTTTTCCGGCACCGACTACAAGGAGTGAAATTAAATTGTGAATCGATAGGCAATCATGCAAATTTGCACTGGCCAATCCCATTAAGATATTTCAAGAATTTCCGTGGTATAAACATATCAGCTTCTATCTCACAATTTCAAACATAAACTGCATTCGTGATGAGTGAAGAATTAATCGGCATACGGCGATTTGTTATAGAATTTTTTCACAAGCACTGCCGTTCTACAAACTTACAGAACTTACAATTACAAATTTAATATGGTCACCTTTTCATAGAGTTGTGTAGATACTACTGACAATATGATATAAAAAGAAATAGAAAAAATTTTGCGAGAATTAAACTGCCATCTAAGTTTGACTTTTTCTGGACAAAGCCTAACTGATCACTTAGATGCCGAGTGACCAGCATTCTGTCCTTCATACTGCATGATCAAGCACTTGAAACTCTAATCTATTTATACTTGCACATAGCAAAAATCTATTACTAACTACAAGCCAGTGAATCATAAAGATTTAAACAAGATACAATGTTTTAATATGATAGAGACCTAACACCGGTTATTTCGAATTAAAGACTACTCAACAACGTTTGATATGCCTTCATTGATGAAATCTTCCGGTTTCTTACGGTAAGCTTCATAGTTCATTTTTACGCACAGCTTTGTCATGAAGTAGAATACTACACCCTGAGGAAGCCAAAGATACCAACGATCAAACCATGTGTTTCTTAACACCTGCAATCAAACCTTGTGTTTTTCAACACCCTTAACCATCATTCATCGCAAAACGTTTGGAAAGAACCTACAAACATGTGATGAAAATGATTTGTCACTTAATTTGAATTTATCAATGCAACATTTGACCATATCCTTCAACAAGTAAGGGAGAAATTAGAAATGTACAAAGAGCTAACGATAACAGTAAGCCTGTTCACCGTTGTTCACAAAGTATTCTATCCCTCACTTCATTTATCATTGATCAGATCATAATCTCCCATCTTTACTTCACTTATTACTATTCATATCATCCAGTCTTAACCAATGGTCAAGAATGATGCATATTATCGAAATGGAGAAGCTAAACATACATTTCCCTCAAATATGATAACAGTCGATTGTCTAATAATCAGTGGTTGATAATGGAATAAAGAGCTTCTGACAACTATTCTGACATTCCAGCAAGTCACTGTAAAGTCAAAAAAGCATACCTTTATGGTGGCATCTTTCCAAAACCCTTTGAATACTCTTTGCTCATTCGGAGCCAACGTAAATTTGTACTGTCCATAAATCTAAAATAACATACTGGATAAATCAAGACAAGTAAGTAAGTCAGTAAGTAAGCAGGCAAATAATTAAGAGGGAAAGTGGTGAGTAGTTAGGTAAGTAGGATGAACAATTAGATAAGTAGGTGAATGGGTAAGAGGAAATAAAGCGATTAAGGACCAAGAGAATAAAATCATAATGAAGCCTTTTCCTTACAGATAATAGCGAATAATAAGAAAGCGTGTGTGATACTAAAACAGGCAACTTACTTTCCCGAGCTTCCCGAACTCTAAACTGAAATGAACCGGCGACAACTTCATCCTCCCACTCCGTTTATCCGTTCTAGCTCCGGAATTCGAAGGGAACTTCGCGACATGGGGCGGAGTCCACAAATAGAGGAAAAGAGTGTGTATGTGTGGCTTTGTCTGTAAGCTTTTTCGAGTTCTTTCAATTTTCATTGTATTAATAGGTCAGGTCAGGTCACGATGAGTTAATAGATCAAATGGGGTAAGAATAGAATGGTAGTAGGTCAAGTTGGAATAGGTTGATATCCCTTTTCCCTTCTATAAACTGGTACTACACAGACTGGCACAAGTACGTAATACATTGCTCTTTCTTATATCCAGTTGAAATTTAAGAATTTTCGGATAGAACTAAAATCCTAAACTGTACTAAATCTACCGAATCACTTCCCACCGTATCTGCTCATCCTTCTCCCGGTTACATTTACACCTCATGAGGAATGATTTGTTCATATTTTCAAATTGCGTGGAATATATGCTGAAACTATAGTAACTGTTCACAGAATTATAGGAGTGATACTTATGAGTGGCTCAGTGGATGACTGCTTGGATTATCAGAGTTGCAGTCCCATTCAGGAGGAGGTATGCATGTCCTACTTGGGCTCTTTTTTCTTCTATTGGTTATTTCAGCCAATTTTGCTTTCAAGTCCCTGTAAAACAAAAGCTTCTCCTTGCATATACCATTGAAGCGAATTTCCATCCAGTGGAAATGGATTATTCCCATATCAACTAACGATAGTGAACCTACAGATTTACCTGTTTTCGGTTGTTGGGCAGCTCATCTTTACATCATTCCCGATAATAAACCTGCAGATTTACCCGTTATCGATTACTGAATCTAGTTACATGTTATTATTACGGCGAATAAAATCTTTAAAAGAACTTCCGGCAGATTTTAATGTAGAAATGCAGGGAATAAGTACTTCTTTGCTCTATCCAAGTTAAAGCAAAATTTTCTAACATAATATCGAGCTGTTTATTTTTTATTCTCTATTTTTAATATTCTTTCATCACTGTTGAATGAGTTATTTTAAAAAATGCCTACAACGATGCAATATTCTCGTGGTTTTGTTAATTCCTGTATTCATAACATAAGGATACCATCGATATTTTATCATCTGAAGAGGTCAAGAATCAAGGATATAAGTTAACAAAAAAAACGAGCTTTTCATTGCTTCGCTTTCTTTGATTTCCCATTGTTTTTATTTCATTTCTTTTTTAATATTCTTTCATTTCGTTTTCTCTTGATAATCTATCTGGTTGCTACGCTAGCATTTTGTGGCTTTCATTTGTTTCACGCATGCGTATGGCTGGATGCAATACGATCTTTTGATAAAGACGATCATTCAGTGGTTAGTGGGGTATTAGACTTATTTGAAATTCCACCAAGTTCTGCACTGCTGTACTTTGCATTCATCAAAAATAGTATTTTCTGGCAAGTTTCTTTTTTTTTGTAGATGTGTCTTGTCGTTGATGCTGTAGAGCGAATGGTCAAATTGATGTCCAGTGATTGCAACAACCCGAAGTACTGTTTACTGCAGAAATTGTCAGGTAATAATTAATTACGATGGATTTCATATTATTATCGGCAGGGTTAGTGGGGTATTCAGTAATATCTCCGAATACATGCTATATACTTCGAATTGCTCCGGACTCCAGATTTATTTCTTGAGAAAGCACAACAGATGCACATATGGTATATACATAAAAGTATCATCCCCTCATAAACTGCCTGCTTTTAATGTTATTGTGTGTAACTTTTCGATTCACTTGAAACAATTGGAATTTCTCAGATAAAAATTCCAAATATGAATGAATAATTGAGCTCATATCTTTGTCGGATACATGTCCGAAATTTCAAGAACACTTGTTCTTAATCGATCATCAGTTACTACTTTGCCTTTTCAGAAAAGCAGTTAAAAACTTTTGGCATTGTTTTGGCAGAATCTGAATTAGAGGATGACGATTACATACGTATGTTTGTGGTTTTTTTGCCTATAAAAGAAAATGTTCATTTAACTATGAAGAAATATTTCGCAGATTGTGATCTTTGTGGAGTTTACTATCGCGCATCATGTCGACTACATCCACTGTTTATTGTCAGTGATAGAGAAGTAGGCTATATCATTTTACACTTCATTTATTCACGATTCATTTTTGACTTTCATATATTAATACGGTGAGGTAAATGTGACATTCAGTAATTATTTATGAAATTCTTTAAATCCTCTAATTTGCAAACTACTTTGGTTTTCTAAGGAAACTGACGAGGCTTATGTCAGTGTTTTTATTTTTCTACTATTACCATTGATTTCAGGTACGCGAAGACAATAAGCCAAGAGCAGAACAAACCTTACCTGCTTTTTTTGAAATCAAAACTTCTAAAATTCCGAAAGCAGGGTTGGGCGTTTTTGCAAAGATGGACATACCGATAGGACTGGTATTTGGCCCATATCAAGGTAGTTTAATTTCCATATAAAATGAACCACTGGAGTTAACATTTTGAAACTGAATAGTTTCAGGAATATTATTGTCTGACCCGAAGAAAGCCGATCAAAATGGTTATTCCTGGGAAATTCGTATTAGTGGGAAACCATCACAGTATATTGATGGCAGTGATCCAAGATATTCTAACTGGATGCGTTACATAAACAGTTCGAGGTGTAAGTAGTGCTTAATTTTTCCCTTCCCTTTTTTTCGGCTACTTCTTCAGTCTGACTAGTTTTTTGCTAAGATAACGAAATCAACAAAGAGAAAAAACTTCGTTTTTTCTGTTGAAAGTTTGAATACGTATACAAATAGACATATTACTCATATTTCTGTCTCTTTAACTAAGGTCTTTTAAAAAACTCACGCAGTTCTAATGCTTTTAAAAATTAGCTTATGACTTGTTCATCCGTCTTCCTAAGAAACTTCGTAGGAAATATTTCGACACTGATGATACTGTTTCAGTAAAACTTAAGTTGTTTTCAAAATAACAGGATGGCCTTTACTGGTCCTAAACAGCTCATATATCTTTAGTTGAGAACGAACAAAATCTGATTGCTTTCCAGTACAATGGTTCAGTTTATTACCGCGTCTTCAGGCCGATTAGTGAAGGGATCGAACTTCTAGGTAAACTCACTCCGTTACCCAATTAATTCAGTTCGGTTATTCAATCTTCATATGACTTGCTCTTTACGATTTGCCTTACTTTCCACTACCATAAACTGCAAAATTCGATATGTACTGACATTCCAAAGGAAATTAAATCTTATGGGGAAGAAGCAATAGGTTAAGTGACATATTTATTTAACAAAAGTATTCAGTATGGTATGGAAACAAATACGGCGAAAGTTTGGGTGTACTCAGTGTAACACAAAGGCATAAGATTCCACCGGAAAAGAATCCTTATATCTTCGGCTGATCAACATTAGTGACAAGTAAGTGGTCGTTTTGATTTCCTGTTGGTCCAGATTAAATTAATGCTTGTCATGTCAAAAAAAAAAATTGCAGCTTGATCTCGACAGTCCCATTCAAGTCTTTGATTCCAACGTTTTTACGTCTTTCTATGTATTACTTGTGATGGTACTTTGTTGTTCGATGTTATTTTTATCTTCATATCGATGTTATTTTTATCTTCATACTCGCGAATAATAAAAGTTCAAAATGATGGCAGACATGTTACTAACAAAATGTTCAAACTGAAAGGATCACTTTGACGAAAACAGGCAATCAATACAACCAGTGGTAACAAACATATTGTCAACAAAATATTCAAACTGGAAAAACCACGTTGACGGAAACACAAAATCAGTAAAACTAGTATTTACATGAAAGTAGTACTGAAATAAGGAATTGTTCACTTCTTTGTCTTTGTTTTTATTGCAGCGCTTGAGGTTTTCTGTTGCTTCTGTTCACTCCAGGTTGTTGGCACACGAGGTATCAAACGTACATTCTTTTGGAAATCTTGTTTTGTATCTTTCAAGTCTGGCACAAGTATATATCCTAAGACAAATCAATCTTATTTGGAAACATTGTATTAGTGTTGCTGGCAGATTTTGCTTAACAACAAACTGTAAGACCTAGAACTGGACTTCATCTAGCTTTGAAGCTGCTGTACTTTGGAGCTACAGCATACTAATCGTAAAAGAAAATATGAATATAATATATACTGCTTCTAATATAATATATGCTTTTTTTTCAACAAACTTCGAAAGTCTAAATCAAAGAGAATTAGGGAGCTGGAGAAGTGATTAGCATATGTCAAGTTTAAGATCGGAATTGAAATATCATCAGACCGGACATCATATATTAGAGATAGAAGGTTCACTGCCTTATCATTGAATGAGTGCTACAAAGTAGACGAAATAACGGATACCAATGTATACCTCTTTCGATGATTGAAAACCGCTCATTTAAGCTAACTGCACGATTGCTATATTTGAATGCTTTTTCAGGAAGTGTTACGAAATTACGCTGAATAAATTGTCGTTCTTCCAAAGCTTTGATAGTGTAATTATATCGTCGTGACATTGATCCTGGAAATTGTCACGGATTATAAAGCATAAAAACACAGCCGATAAAAGCAAAATATCGTAATTGATCATCAACGATAAGTTATTTATACTGGATCACATATATACAAGTGTCAATACATATATATATATATATATATATATACTAGTCGGTTAGAACCATATTATAGCCACGAACAGATTATCCAGATCGTTAACACCGGAAATTTCCCGCAACCGTCATTCCTCTCCCCGTGTTACTTTCATGCGCAGCAATTTAATTTGAATTTCGAATTGCAGTCCTGCTGCCATTTATTACCGACTTTGCAATGGCCGAACCTTGTTTCGTGGATTTATGCTCTAAATTAGTTGTTGGTACCCTTCACTCTTCCCCGAGATGTCACGGGGACAACGTAGGTTGTACTCGTTTCTGTTTGTTATATCATGTAGATGTTGTGAACAGTTTAAGTTGACAGTTTGCTTGGGAAAAATACGAAATAGCATAAAGTGGACGTTATTAAGTAACTGAAACGTTAACATACAATGATGCATTTGCTATGCTATTTAACCGGAAAATTAAAAGGGAACATGGAGGCACATATAGGCGATACGGTTGAAGAGATTCGTATTATTTAACATATTCTACATCGATTTGGGTCATATTAGCTGAATGAATACCATTGATTTTGAATTTTATTCTCTAAGCTTGATGGTGAATATCGCTCCTCGGTACCTTACCTCCGCATGGATCTTACCGGATATTTGCAATCTTCCCTACCATATCCTCGAGAATATTTTTGTCTCCTCCGATGTTTAAAGTTAAGTTAACATGTTCACTGTCTCATATGTTAACCTTTACTTGTCACATTTGTTTATATTTCCGTAAATTAACCCGAATCTAATATATTACTTCTAAATTAAGAAAAAGTACCCCATGGTACTTTCTGTTTTGAAATTATACGTTAAATAATTGTACAAAAAAAAAAATTAAAATTGTACCAATGTAACATGGCATAGTAGAATAGAACAGTAGAAGTATAGTATTAGAGTAAAAGAGTACTATTTGTTCTTTTATTATGATTTTGGTTTATGTCGTTCTTTTCGGCTATTTATATGCATAGCATGTAAAATTAAAGAAATTTACAGTTGTTATTTTATAAAATAACTGTACTGTTGAAGCATCTTTTGTAACGACGTTGCAAATACGAACTGAACCTATGTGTTTACAATGTAACTTATGTCAGTAGCGGGCGTAATTCCTTTGTTTTGTTTAGCTTCCATCTGCCAGCAGTTACAACCATTTTTAACATTTAACACAAAAAAAGTGTCGCGTGGGAAATGAGTTCACTGCGCAAAGAAATTCTAGCAAGGAAAGGATTACCATCAGTTAGTGAAGAAGGAAGTAGCACTGCAACCGGGTAAGTTATCGTAAGTCTCGTTTTTTGTCTTAAATATGTGCCCGAGAAAGTATCAGAGTGCTGCAAAATGTTCTGAGATAATTGTTTTTGATTTACATCATAAGGACAGGAATGTGGTCGCTCTGATTTTGTGAACCTAAAAATAATAATTATGGGGAACGTAAATTTGCTGCAAATCATCTATCATGAAGCTAAAAGGATCCGGTATTTAAATATATTGGCAAAGCTTAGTAAGCAAAAATTTTTTGACAATGGTTTTTTTTTTTAATTTGAAGAATTTTAGAGTAGTTCCATCAACGAGTAGAGGACTTCGTCGTAGTGGTATGATAGACGTGACACCGCTTGAATGGAATGAATTTTTCGACAGGAAGCTTAGTTTGAACATTAACGACGGTGTTTTTTGCGTTTACACAAAGGGAGACATAGGACCCATCTTTTACATGCTTCACGGCGGAGGTTATTCTGGTCTGACATGGGCAGCCTTAACAGTAAGTTTTCTCAACTTTAAATTTGGAGCTTTATTATTAGTACAGTTTGCTATAAAAATCGTACGTCAGATCCGGTAACTTTATGAGTGATGGTAGTTGTAACTTTAGGAGAAGCTTTCATCACAACTACGGTGCCGAATAGTAGCACCAGACCTGCGAGGTCATGGTGATACAGTGACGACAGATGAATTAGATTTATCCACTGAACGTCAAACGGAAGATATTGTAGCTATACATAAAAACATATGTGCAGGCGAAGCAACACCGACATTCATAATAGGACATAGGTTAGCTTGTTACATTCATACAAACTATTTTAAAAAACCAACATATATAAATCACTAACCGTTGATTTCACTTTGATCCTAAACTTCATTCCGGAAAGGAGTGTTAGTTTTAACTAGCTTCTTTTTTTCAGTATGGGTGGTGCTCTATCGGTACATGTAGCAGCTAGTGGTCGTATAAAGCACGTGATCGGTATTGCTGTCATTGATGTTGTGGAAGGTACAGCTATGGAAGCGTTAAACACGATGAAACATTTTTTAAAAAGTCGACCGCAGAAATTCGGCAGTGTCGGTGGTATGCTTATATAGTTTGATTGCTCATTCTGTTTGGAAATAAATGGGAAAATCTGTTGTGCGACCTTTTCTTGGTGTCCGCTATGAATGTCGCAATTAAACTAATTTAAACGTTCAAATCACGAAATCAAGCCATTTGAACCTTCAAATGTCATTTTTCGATTTTGATATGTTCCGGATGTTCGAAAATTTAATTTAACGAATTTAAGCCGCGGTAGAATGGTGCTGTAAATCGGGAACAGCCAAAAATTCTCGAGCTGCTCGCGTATCTATGCCTGCTCAAATTAAAAAAACCGGCGATGTGAGCTTATCGTCTTATCACTTTACTGATGTGCTCTCTCTATATTGCTTTTATATACTAAAAAAAACTCGTCCAAAGTTTTCTTGTGTATTGTAATGTTAATATTAGTGTAAAGTTATTATAGTTGTACACATGGAGAATTGATTTGTCCAAAACGGAGCCGCATTGGGTTGGATGGTTCAAAGGCCTCTCTAAGCTGTTTCTCAGCTGTCGTGTACCGAAACTTCTAGTTCTTGCTGGCATTGATAGACTGGACACCGATCTAATTGTAGATTTATTTCGTCACACTCTACTTTTTTTTAATTTATTTTTTTCACTTCCTGTTTGATTTTCAATCCTTCTAATTTCCACAGTTCGCAAATTAAAAATTAACATCAGATACATGCAATTTTTTTTTGCCAACTTCAACTCGAAGAAGTATAAGTTTCGTCAACTTTGTAGGTAGGACAGATGCAGGGCAAATTTCAAGAAACGATATTGCCGAAAGCAGGTCATGCCGTGCAAGAGGATTCTCCGGATGACCTTGCCGATACGCTAGCGAGCTTTGCGATCCGAAATCGAATTTGTCATTCAGTTCAGTGAATTGCTGATTTTGTATATTAGTGCATTAATGGTGGATAACAGGAAATTAATTTATTGCGTCGAAGTTTTACTTTCCTGTTCAAGTTGTTTCTGCTTAGACATTTTCAGGTGTTATCTTCGATTGTGCGTTCTAGCAAAGCTGATTGCATTTCAGCAGATATTCAGGCATGCTGAACTTTTCTTAGTGAGCGTTTATTACATTGCCTCTGTGCCTCATAATGATAATTTTGTGGTACAGGTTGAAAGAAATGCATCGTAAAGCATACTATTCTGCATGATTGCTGTTTTCGCCAAATATATATTCTGACCTGGTTAGGGTATGCGGAAGATATGGTATCTAAATTTACATATTGTTTACAAGCAAAATTTCCTGCGATTTGTTAATAAATATTTTGACTTCTTTGGTCATTGAAAAACTGCAGCATAAAGCACTGACTGTTGGTGGTACACTAGTGATCTGGTGAAGCTGTCCGATTCTTGAATTAATATTGGTATATTTCATGAGATGAAATCAGATGGCTGTTTGAATTGGAGCCTACATGAAGTGAGGAATTGACAAACCGTGGGTGTACGTTCAGCGTATGCGACGTTAACGTAGGGTGCAAAGTTTTGCAGTTCTTCTAACTGATATTGTGATGGGATATGCAGTTTCTGTGCCAGATTATCCACTGAAATGGAAGGAACAAATATTGCATTAAGCAAAAATTAAGTAAGTATTGCAGCAAGAAGTACAGAAACATCATTTAAAAAGTGGAAAAAATACGAGTTCCAAAGTCGAAACATTTTGTTCTTTCAAAAGGTTTAGAAATTTCACACATTTCGTCCTTCTAAACACTTCATCTTATTTCACACGGCGTTAGTATGCATAAATTAATTTCCTATAGTATCATTTTATTTGGCCTTATTTCATTCCACTCTTCCCTTAAATACGACCCCTAATAAGTACCATGCAATACTGTAAGTACGATTACGCTATGAGAAATATTTAATACGCATTGATTTGTGTCTATCTGAGTCTTCTAAACTGATACAATATAGTACTCAAAATTTATGATATGCTTTTTACCAGGTTCAACATTCATGTCGAGCAGATGATAGAAGGATGACGAGGCATGGGTTTTGTCTTTGTTTGATAGAGGGAATGAATCAGCTCTGGAATGATTGGACCAAGTCCAGTCGGGGAATTTGTGTTGGTCAGCTAAAATTTCATTTGATATCTAGATCTGATGCTGTTAATGTTTGAATAGTAGCATGCACGGATCATTTATGATCGATAATATGCTTAGCAGGCATTTTATGATATCATCGTTGTAAACATAAAAACACACGCACCTGTTTTAATATCATATTCAGTTTCGAATAAACTATAGGCTGATTTGGAATCACACATCCGATTATCATCTAGTTCAGCATCATTGCTTTTGATTGTTTCTGAAATCATTGAAAAATATAACTTTGAAATCATACACACGCAGAATCAGATAGACGTTTCAGGTACATTTTATAAATCTATCGCATTACAAATTTCGGTTGAAGCATATGTTTGTAACGATCTAACGATTTGTTCAATCATTTGAAATAAAATTTCATGTCATACCCACGCCCGTACGTGCAACTTTAACAGCTAAGTTATTGTCCATATTTTCTTTTCGTTTTATTGGGCTAAACCCGGGAGTTGACAGAAACAAGCGCCCATTATTATCATCATGATCATAATTAACATTGTCGAATGATAATGCTGAACTAATTGAGGAGGTATTGGGAGTAAAACAAGCGCTATCTGCAGGTAATAGTAATAATTGATCCGCAGTTGATGGCGGTATTGAGTAAGTCATGTCACGACTATTTTCCATAATTTTGTTTGTAATTTTTGCCATTCCAGATTTATTTAATACGAGAACATGCTGTAATGAGGAAAAAAATTAATTCAATTCTTCGAGAAGCTTTCATCGGATATCAGAGTTGGAAATAGATAGTATTACTGCAGAAATTCTGAAGCAGGAACATTATTTTTAAGTTTTTCCAGAATTCATATTACTTTTTGTGATAACTAACCGACCAATCATTTCTCAGAACTTTATATGACATTTTCAAAAATGACCAGCTAGTTAATCAATCAGCCTAATCAAACTATGCCAAACTGACCTGCCGTAAACGAGCATTAATTCACAATGATGCATTAATGGATAATAATTCACCTTTATGAACTAACCTTTGGATTTTTGTCAAAGCTAACCAACAGATCTCGCTTTTATTCAAATCACTCTGACATCATGTATTTCATCAGAAACAAAAACAAAATTAAATCCCTTCACCACATACCGTATTCATTCCTTTTGGTAGTTCAAAGTAATCATTGAAGGCTTTCATATACCTAAAAATTCATAAGAATCTTACCGTAAATCTTTTAATAAATAATTAAATGACTCTATGGTAAGGTAAAGTTTGTACCAGTTCCTACAAGCATCATTAAATTATAACCTTACTATCAAATTTTTACAGATGCTCAAATGACTCTCCAGACATAATTTTTCCTTTTTTTCAATAAATTTCTAATTAATACTTAATTTATCTTTCAATGAAATTCCCTGCACATTAAATTTGACGAAAAAAGAACAAAGAAGTTTGTTGGAACGAGCATTTATAACATTCAGGATAAAGTTTGTCTTCCTAATAGATCTTATCAACGACCGATCCGATAACCATATGTACAGACATATTATCATTAAAAAAGTTTATTAAGTGATTGATAAATTCTGCGAAAAGAAAAAAACATGAAAGAGACAGTTCGTTATGAAAACAATAATAATACTAATTGAATAGAAGAAAGAAATTTATACTATTAAGGAAAGTGAATGTAGAAAGAGAAATGTGTTTAAGGGTTACGTACGTACTTTTTATTTTAAAAAAGTGTAAAATCGATTTGGATAACAAAATTAAAATTAAAAGAAATTAAGCAAAGTAATTAACTTGAATTAAGTAGAAAATCCTTCTTTAAAAAATAACTGGGAAAAAATGCTTGACAAAATGGCGACAAAATGAATTAAGTAGAGTGATTGGTTAAGAATTGGTTAAGATGGATTTACTCTTTTTTGGATTCGATAAATCCTATCATTTTCCAATTAATATCTCAATTATCTTTCCATCAATTTCTGTACATAAAAATTCCACGGAAAAAAACAGAAAAGTTTGCTAGAATGAATATTTGAAATATTCAGCACAAACTTATCAACTGATCTAAAAAAAAAGTCGTTTTTTTAATAAAATAATAATTATTCGAAATAATTAAAATAAACAAGTTATTTTAAGATTTTCCACTAAAATATGTTTCCATATTCCTTCCTGATGTGCCATTGAAAAAATACATGTGATAAAAAACGGGAAGATGATACCGATGAATAATCAGTCTTGCGCAAAAACATCTCGCAATATATTATTACAAAAGTTGTAAGAGGTGTTAATTAATAAACGAAGTACAGTAAAACACATTTCGCAATATTAAACCTTACTTCACATTCCAATATGCTATAAGTTACATTGTCATCAAAAAAAAGAAATAAAGTCAACATTACTTTATAGTTTTATTAAAAAATGGCCAGAAATTCTACTGGAATAATAGATTAGATAATTTCTTGATTTATCATATATAAATGATACTTTTTAAAACAATTTAGTAGTATTTCCAGCACTTCCCCCTCCTAAGAAAGAACAATCTATTGAAATGTGACAGTAAGTTAGCTCATTGCGGTACTTGGAGAATACTTTATATATATTTTTAATGAGCGTAACATAAAAATTCATTTCAGTGAATTACAAATTATTCTAAAATTAAAAAAATAAGAGATTAACTTGCTGAGAAAAAAGCATAGAACAAATTAATTGAAATCCATAGCTGAATGACATATATTTCATCAGAAGTGACATTTAATTAACGGCGGCAGAATAAGCAACGAAGAACTGAAAGTACGAATGATGCAAGCATCATTACTGCAACCACTGCCAAAACAACAATAACCCATGTCTGTAATATATGATTCGTATTACAAAATGGTAGAAAAAGAAAGAAAATGGTAGAAATGGTGGAAAAAAAAAGAAAAATGAAAAAGACTGGATCTAACCTATAAAAACAGCAAAAAAAGAAAGTAAAAAAAAAAGACAAAAAAAGTAAAAAAAAGAAGTAAAAAAAATCAAGAAAATTTCATAAAGAAATTGAAAAGTGAACCTGTAGATTGAAACAGCATTCTTTGTTAGCAGTACCGCAACATTTGTAGTAATGGAAAATGCTTGATGCGGGACACTGCGTACCAATGACCGGTACTGGACACCATGTTGCTCCATCCTGCAAATTTAACAGGTAGCAGGAAATATTTCGGGAAAATAACGGTCGAAATGAATAAATGGTTGTATGGAACAGATTCACAGAAATAATTGAAAAAAAAAGTATGGAAATAAAATAATTTGATTCAAACGAATTTTAAGCAAAAATCTCTTGAAACTTTGGTTTTGGCAATTTTTTTTATCAAATTTAAACACTGCTTTGTAATTTTCACTACTTCGTAATTTTCGGAAGAAATTTTAATCTTTTATTAATTCAGATTTGAACTTTAGTAGTTGTCATTTCACGTACTGCAATTTCCACATCACTATTGCTTAATACAACCACAGTAATGATAGATAAAAGTGCATAAAACTTCTTGCATTATTTAAAATATTAGTGATAACCAAAATTTCATTTCTCATAACGGAAAGTAAATAAACTTACAAAGGAATTGAACTTTGCACTTCTTAATACCAATTTACACCTTTATCATCGTTACACTATCTCAGCTTTAAAATAATTCTTTTTTTTTTTTTTTTTAACGATATGTAACATAATAAAACATTATGCAATGAAGAGGATATTATTTCAACATAGAAAGTGATAATTAATTAACAAATAGAATAGATCAGATGAAAGAATTATGTTCAATACCAACTTTAGTAGTTGTCATTTCACGTACTGCAGTTTCCACATCACCATCGCTTAATACAACCACAGCAATAATGGATAAAAATAGTCCAGCAGAAAGCATCGTAGCAAAGACGTTGATTTAGGCTAAATTTAAATTACCTCACTTTAAATCACATAAAACATATGAATGACACACTTCGGTCATTTATGTGAGGGCATATATAGTTGTCATATAGTGTCCTTACGTTAAACAATCTAGCACTGTTACGTGTAGTAGCAAGTGGACATTTAGGATAGCATAATACATTGAACCCAGCATGTAATACATCCAAGGTCATGTCACAGATGTCACCACGAGCAAGGGAATCTGCCGGCGAATGTCAGGCGTAAATTGATGATATGAGTAGCAGAGGAAACATAGAGTCATGTCATGTTTTTATCTGTACACACACTCTACTTATTTTCGTTATGTATAAACATTCTATCCAGTGATGTTGTCTTACTCAAATGTATAGCTCAAAAAGTAGGATTGACAGATACATAACAGGGATAATGACAATGATAATGACAGTAGTGATAACAATGAGACGATGATGATGACTGATGCCTAGGCAGGATGTATATGCTTTTCTTCTCAAATTTTCAACGTTTTTTGTTTCGAATTACTTGAGAAAGTTTCTAACATTTATTGTTGTTAGTTCATAGTACTTATCTTTAGTTTATTCCAAGCTTTCTCCAATCATTACGATATGACTGATCAATCGACTGAATGAGTAATGTATCTGAATATAATGAGTAATATATTGACTGATTGATTGTATGCTACCATTAAAATATGAATGAGTAAGCAATAAGCATAAGTGTAAAATATAAAATGTAACTTTTTTAGTTTAAATGATTAATATTTGTAAAATATGAAACGAATTTTCGATATCACTATGCTATTGTTATTGTCGTTATTGCTGTTGTTGTTGTTGTTATTGTTGTTGTTGTTGCTGTTATCATTGTTGCTGTTGTTATTGTTTTTGTTGCTGTTGTTGTTGTTTGTTGTTGTTGTTGTTGTTATCATTGTTGTTGGTT
>NW_018108193.1:477721-479818 GCF_000183805.2 Loa loa
GTTGTTGTTCGTTCGTTGTTATTTTGTTGTTGTTGTTGTTGTTGTTGTTGTTGTGGCTACTGCTATTATTGTACAAATATATCATTACCGATAAAGTAAATTATTGTTGTTGTACAAGTAAAATACAAGCATAAATTAAGAGTATAACGCAAACAAACAAACAAACAACTATACGTAGTAATATAAGTTAAGGAAGAAGAAGTAGTAATGAAGCTGGGAACATTTATTGCTAAATTTAAAGCGAATGGCAAAGCAGCTTGGGAATTTAAAATCGATAAAAAATTTGATAAATGGCAAAGGAATGGCTGGCATTTGCCGTAGAGTTATCAGTGTCTCGATTTTCATTATCCTTTTCATCCCGGGAATAACCCATTGGAAATCTCCAAATGAGAGAGTATGCATTTGTATACGTACATCTTTTTATATCAATGAAATTAGCAATTAAAATATCACTAACTGATTTATCCTATTTTTCACATAAACAAAGAGAAAAGGAGACGGAGGGAGAAAAAGAGAGAGAGGAATGGGAATTGTTTGAAATGAAAGCGAAGTATGCAAGGGATTTTTTTTTGGGAAGGAGATTCATTGATAGTAATGACTTCACTGATATATAGGTATATATATTCCTCCTAGTTCATTCCCCCTTCTTTTTCAACTAAATATTTTAAGTCAAAAAAAAAGAAAAGGAAAAAAAGAATGGGAAGGAATGAAGTGAAATGAAATGAATTGAAGAGTGACTCATACAACTATTAAGAATGATTCGATGTGAACAATTAACAACACAGTATGAATCATTACTATGTATGTAAAGGTGTCCAATTTCAAAATGAAATGTATTTTAAGCCAACAACAAGTTATAATATCTAACAAAATGTTTATCGATTAGATCAATTCTCCCATTTCATTCTTTAATTGGTAGGAAAAAAATCTCAAAACAAATAATACAATGTTCAGAATACATATTAAAAGCTAAAATTTTTGCTTTCACTCCTCCTCTTCTTCCATTAATTAAAACAACTGAAAAATGAAAAAAAAAGTTACAATTATTTAATTAAACAAAACAGGAAAATCTTATCCTCTTTTTCTTCTCCTTCTCCTCTTTTATTATGATCAGTATAATTATTTATTTATTCATTAACTTTTCCTTCTTCTTCTTCTTCTTAGTATGCTCTTATTACAATAAATTTTTAAAAATTTGAAACGAAAAAATAAAAATGTCAAGAATTATCATAGCTAATTTTGATAACAAGAAATTACCAGAATAGATTATAAATGCTGAATAAGTCGTAAATAGATGTACGGATGAATGTATAAGTGGATAAAAGATGAGAAGTAGTAGTAGGGACGGTGATGAAAACTGAATTTTGTCAACCAACGATCTATTCATCCATCATTCATCAGTCAGAACAGAGAAAGCGGGAAGGGTATGGTTGCTAGCTAAGATTTGCGAAAAAAAAAAAACAGATAAAGTTGGATAGTTTTAGCAATCAATAAAACATAATGCTTAATCTAAAAGAGTCGTTTTCTTCATTTTTAATTCTTTTTTTTTCGTTTTTGTTTTGTTTCACTTTGAGAAAATTTCAGAAAGGATGAAAGAAAATAAAAATTATCAAAGGAAATGTTTTTCTTCTTTGAGAAAAACAATTTAAAGTGTTGAAAGAAAGAAAGAAAGAAAAAAAAGTATAATAATTAATTGAAAGGTAAAAGCAATACAGGAAAACACAATTTTCCTTCAAATGTCTTTCAATGTTAGGAAAATCATTACAATTGATCGAATTGAAGAGAAGGAAACTGAGGAAGAGAGAGGAGAAAGAAGGAAAGAGGAAGAGAGAGAGAGGGACAGAGAGATCGATTGAACACAATTTTAAAGGGTATCTTTTTAACAGTCATCCTGCTACAGCCACTACTACTACTACTATTACTACTACTACTACTATTACTACTACTATTACTACTACTACTACTACTACTACTACTACTACTACTACTACTACTACTACTACTACTACTACTACTACTACTACTACTACTACTACTACTACTACTACTACTACTACTACTACTACTACTACTCGTACTACTACTACTACTACTACC
>NW_018108193.1:479887-481826 GCF_000183805.2 Loa loa
CTACTACTACTACTACTACTACTACTACTACTACTACTACTACTACTACTACTACTACTACTACTACTACTACTACTACTACTACTGCTACTACTACTACTACTACTACCACTACTACTACTACTACTGCTACTACTGCTACTGCTACTATTGATTCTAATATCACCGCCATTTACTACTACACCTCTCTGTTTCTCTTTCTCATTGGTTGTCTTTTCCACTATCCCCTTTGATCATTCCTCCCTCTTTTTCCCTTTTCTCTTTGCCTCTGTTGTTCATGTTATTTGGTGCCTAGGACTATGAGAACTGCCTTAGAGATAATACTAACAGTTCTACTAACAGTTTTCATTAATCAAGCAATAAGGACTTTTAGACTTATCCATAACAAATCCAGGGTAATCATTCCGACTTTTAGACTTACCCATAACATACCCGGAATAATTCCGACTTTTAGACTTACCCATAACATACCCGGAATAATTCCAACTTTTAGACTTACCCATAACATACCTGGAATAATTCCAACTTTTAGACTTACTTATAACATACCCAGATTATTCCAACTTTTAGGTTTGTCCATAATAAATCAAACTTTTTCCCTTGATATTAATAATGCTTAATTAACATACTTTACTTTATGCATATTTTGTGAAGAGTGAGTACTTCAATATTATTTATGACTAATTAGTATCCTGTTTGTTAATTAATTAGTATCTTATTTGTCAACTAGTGGAAAAGGGAAGATAATCCACGGGGGCAGAGAAAAAACAATTTGCAAATTGTTGCAAAAGGAAGAAGAACTGTACTTCTTCAAACATTTTGAATTTTATGAAAATTTCGGAACGAGTCTTGGAAATGATTCATTTTTGAATTCCTTCCAAACTTTAGGGAATTTTGCTATTCAAAAATTTGTTAGCGCACAATTTTATTTCCAACTCCAACTCATCAACTGTGATGTATCATCGAATACTTTCGAATTATTATCCAAAAATTAATGACAGCAAGTTAATTAAACAAGTACACCGCTAAACTTTCATTAAGAGGAAAGGAAAAGGGAGATAGACTAATAAATCAATTGTGCTCAATTCGCATCAAGTATTTGATTTTTGATTTTCACTATTAAATGATTTAATTAAGAGATTTCATTGTATCCATTGAAGGATTACTCATCTAAAGAAGAAGCTACATTACTTTCATTAGCATGAATTTGAAAATGCAAAAATTCAGTTTGCCGATACTTCTCCATTAAATTTCAGCACCTTGCAATCATTACATACTTCAATGATAGTACCGATAAGAACATTGCCGGCTCAAACTATAATCATCAGCTGGGTTATACCGGAATGCAAAGCGATTATAATCGCGTGATTGCTGAGTACGGAATCGTGTTTGATGCTTATCTGATGTTTCTTGTTGACATCTTTCAGCCATTCTCAGTCTATCGCGTTCATTTTATTAAGAACGAACCAGATCTGAAACTGCAGAATGCAATCGTCATGTTCTCAATCGTACATTCTCAAGTTTGGTTGCACGTCACTCTTCTGTTTTCTCAGCACGTATGTGAGCCATTCTTTGTCTCTTTCCTGATGCCCATTCTTCCACAGTTTGATACGTCGTGTTGCTTCCATTCTGTCAGTACGATGACATAAGTTTAATCTTCTGTAAGGCATTATTTTGATGAATTAAAGCAGATTGATTGCACAGAAAAAGAAAAAAGTTAGAGCGAAAACATATAAAATTGCAAAAGAAAAGAAAAAGTAAAACAAAAAGAAGAAGATATGATAAAGAAGAATATAAGATATAGATTGAAGTGAAAAAATAGTTTAAAAAACAAAATAGAAAAGCAATGGAAAAAGGAAAAAATAAAACAAATAATTACGTGAATAGTTTCCAAGAAATACATCAAAACTCACCATAAATATCGATAAAACAAGAATTC
>NW_018108193.1:482181-492407 GCF_000183805.2 Loa loa
ATCGCGTTCATTTTATTAAGAACGAACCAGATCTGAAACTGCAGAATGCAATCGTCATGTTCTCAATCGTACATTCTCAAGTTTGGTTGCACGTCACTCTTCTGTTTTCTCAGCACGTATGTGAGCCATTCTTTGTCTCTTTCCTGATGCCCATTCTTCCACAGTTTGATACGTCGTGTTGCTTCCATTCTGTCAGTACGATGACATAAGTTTAATCTTCTGTAAGGCATTATTTTGATGAATTAAAGCAGATTGATTGCACAGAAAAAGAAAAAAGTTAGAGCGAAAACATATAAAATTGCAAAAGAAAAAGAAAAAGTAAAAACAAAAAGAAGAAGATATGATAAAGAAGAATATAAGATATAGATTGAAGTGAAAAAATAGTTTAAAAAACAAAATGAAAAGCAATGGAAAAAGGAAAAAAATAAACAATATTCGTGAATAGTTTTCAAGAAATACATCAAAACTCACCATAAATTATCGATAAAACAAGATTCATTTGTACACTGTAAGCAGTCCATTAGTAGAAAGGTTTAGACCAGAGGATGTTTAGACATGAAGGCAGCGCTGATGGAAGCATTCGAGAAGTCACAACTGGTGGCGGTAGATGACTCATGATTCAGACACATATAAAAGCTTAGATAGTACAATGACTCGATCTTCATACTTCTCTTTAGGTGTTTATTGCGCCAGACTCTTTTGTCGAGTTTCCCCAAAGGTCTACTTGACTTTATAACCTATTGTCTATCTTTCTGTCGATCTTGGAGGCCAAGGAAATGATGCTTCCCAGATAGCTGAACTGCCGATTAAAGCTCTGATTTGCCTGTGTGGTGTGAAAATGATGGAAAAACTTGCTGAGATATAGGTTGATAGAAAACTTCTGTCTTCAAATTGATATTCGGTATTCTCTGCAAAGCAGGATGTTAAGCTCTGTGGAGTGGCTTCTATATAAGCGATCAAGGTAACATCGTCGGCAAAAAGTGGCTCGCAAACAAGATGGTTAGGATCTTAGTGCGGGCCTTCGGTCACCTTGGGTTAAATTCCACCCATACGATATCAGATGTAAGTGCTGTTTTCTTCATTGGGGTCTGCCATAGCCTTCGAAGCATCATGCTGAAGCAGATTGTGAAGAGAATTGGTATGAGAACGCAACCTTGTTTTACCTCATTGATTACTGGGAAAGACTCTGAGAGGACATTGCCATATCTGACGTAGCCGTGTTGATCATGTAATAGCGTGATAATTTTCAGGAATTTGAGGGATATGCTAATCTTTCCAGGATCTGGTACAGGCCTTTTCTGCTCACAGTGTCAAAGGCTTTAGTGAGGTCTACGAAGGTAACATGGAGATCTCCGTGCACATCTCTTTGTTGGAGAACAAAACCGTATCTGTAATGCTTCTCTTGGCTCTGAAACCATATTGGCTTTCAGATTAAAGTTATTCTGAGATAACGAGCTCTAATTTATTGAAAAGTATTCTTAACTTCTACCAGCAATGGAGAGGAGGGAGATAATATCTCGGCAATTTGAGTAGACTGATTTCTCCTTTCTTTTATAGTGGTGATAATGACTATATCACGGAGATCTAGTGTAGTTCGAGTAGCATAACCTTTTTTCCAGTAGCACACAACGAGCTCTTGAAATTTAACGTGGAATGCTTGACCTCCATACTTTCAGATTTCGGCGGGATTCCATCAACTCCAGCTACCTTGCTAGTTTTCAGCCAGCTTTTGGAATTTAGCGTGGAATGCTTGACCTCTGTACTTTCAGATTTCAATGGAATTCCATCACCCTAGCTACCTTGTTTGCTAGTTTTCATCTGCTGTATGACCGCCTCCATCATAGTGGGGGTTATGTACAATTCGTTTTTCAACCGTTGGTTGCAATTAGTAATTGAGTGGAGATAAGCTTGGTTGAGCCATCTTTTCTAGGCCCCTTTCTATGTGGAACAAGCAGTGCTGTCCTTGAATAAAGGTGCTTAGGATTCAGGATATTGTCGAACAAGGCTGTCATCTCCAGAGTCAATCTCCAGTGATCAATATCCTGAACTGCCTGTATGCGAGATTGGGTCTACGGCTTCTACTGAATCTTATTACTTGCTGTTTCATCCCCTGCCCATTGCTACAGGACCTTACAAATTAGGATGTATCTTTCGCGCAGTGGCTTTTTTAGGTTAGGCACAGCAAACGCGAAACAGTCTTCACCCCTTACTCCTAAAGTTCATCTGCCACGACTTAACGAGCTTAGACAGTGACAGCAAAATCTCAGGAATAGGGTAATTAGAATATTCTTTTCTTAAGTGGATGGCCCTACAGGGCTAAGCGAGCTCTTCTGCCGGGTTTGGAATTAGAGTTGTCCTTTTCCTGAGATGGTTCCGGGGGGGGGGGGGGTAGCGAGCCAATCCCGCCCACGGACACACTTTATCTGATCCTTCAATTCAAACCTGTCTGATGGGAGGACCTTACCGGAGGCATATGTCACCACTAGTATAGCTCATAATCTTGTAAAGGCATCCAAGCTTCTCTTCCGCGGCAGGATTGAAAATAAAAAAGCAAAATAGTTTGTACCATGGTAAAATGGCTCAAAATTTATTTTCTTAAGGAAAAAATCCTCATATGTGGCATCATGGGATAATAAAGAGTGACAAAAGACAGTGAAGAGTTTCTTTTTCTTTATTGAAGCATAAACAAACGAGAAATGGAAAAAATATTTTTCCATTTTATTAAATCAAAGTTTAAGGCCTCCCACCTAAAAAAAATCATTTCATTCTATTCAAGAATATATTGATAATAATGGCGAAGTATTATCAATATTCGATATGATAATATAATAAAGCAAAAATTACGGGGAAAGATTATATCAAAGCAGAGGGATACATTCATTTGTCACAGTCAATGTATTTTACATTTATATGCTACTATATTGTTAGCCTAAAAAGGGCAAGATAGGATAGAAAAATAAATTTACTAGTGGAAGGAAAGGAAAAAAGAGAGTTGGTATTCAACTTTATGTTTTAAATATTTTCAATAGCACCAAGCATTTCACAAGTGAATGTTAAAAAGGGAACAAAATATTTTTATTCCTATGATTAAATATATTTGATATTAAATATCAAATATTTATGTTATGCTATAATATATCTGTAACTTCTTGATGTTATATATATCCAACGAAGGTGATATATCATTAAAATGTGTCGCAGTCTTAGTGTTCTTTCACTTTTTTTAAAAACGATAAAAGCACTAATGACTGACGCAAATTTTAAAATTAAATAAATTTGCTAACAATGGATACTAATTCTTGGCATAACTTTTTATCAATAGCCATCTGAGATTGTTTTGTTTACTGACAAACTTTTATGATGTATGATGTTATAATATGATTAAATAAACTTTATTGATTTTTCTTCTACAGATATATTGTAGCATAGCGTAAATGTCGCTAGCAAAAAAGCTATTTGATGGTAGCAATAAATTTTAATTATTGTGAAACACATTGTCAATTAAATCTATCAGTCATATAGAATTAATATTCATTAATGGCTTTAAAGTTTCAAATATTTGTAAAGGATGGTAATAATAGTTATTAGGAAGTTTAAATATTGTCACAAACTAAAGTTAACTTTACTAATAATGTTATGATAAACATATGATGTTATAAGTGAAATTAGAAAAGGAAAAATAAAACATTCCAATAAAAAATAAAACATTCGAAGGAAGCTTATGGAATTCACCAAAATAAAAGACATATTATGCTTTTCTAAAATATTACTTCTGCTTCCGCTATAGCGATCAACAGCACTTACCCGATCGGTCGATTGATCATTTAGAGTTACTTATCATAAAATGGCTGAATAATCATTGTTATATTTTATAGTTCTATTTTAATTTAATTCCTATTTATCAATGACTTGTCACCGACAATGGACGAAGAAATTTTTATTAATCTGTTGTAAATCAATGATCACTTATGAAATGCTTATGTGTTCAAAAAAATAATTTTCCAACTTTTAATACTTTTTTTTGAAACACCATTTTCGGTAAATTTCCAATTCAAATATATTAGTACCAATAATAGCTTTTCCAAAAATAAACTGTCGGCATAGTTGGCTAATTTAAGGGATATAAGTATTAATAATAGTTGAATCATTCCTTATTGTCTAAGGAACAATGAAATAAATACTTTCATCATCCGAAATTTGATGGTTATGCATTTCGTTCGTACTTCGGGTTGAAAAGTATATACTTTCATCATCATCATCAACATTATCATTATTAACATCCTTTTGTTTACTCATACAACTCTTTCTTTCATCCACTCCCATTTTTAGCTCATTTTCATCATTGCCTTTCTCCACTTCAGTTTCATTGATGGCTAAAAATGTGGTTTGTTCAGCAATTCTTTTACTTCTTTGAATTGTCACCGGCAATGATTTCGATGGATTTCCCGATGATACTGATAAGGATTGAGTGGTTTTAGCATTGCCAACAGATGTTAGCAATGAAGCAAACGCAACAGCCTTCTTCAAACTTAAAACTTTTTCTGCAAGCAAAAAAGTAAGAAACTTTCATTTAAGATAAACTATTAAAGACAGATATCATTATTTGTGTCAAGTAATTAATAAACTGCTAAACAAATACCTTTATAATTTTTATCTTTCGCCATCTTTCGTCCTTCTCCCTTCTGCGCCACTAGTGATACCATTCCAGCAGTGACAACTGATGTTACATCATACTCTAAATGAGAACAAATAAATATTCGTCCTGCCATAATCAACAGATGAGCAAATCAACAAGTAAACATATACTTTCGTAGCCTTTATTATAATCTTCCATCTTTCTTCTCTCCTCCTCTTTTTTAGGTGATACCATTCTAGCAGTGACAGCCGATGATTCTTCAGAAGTGACCGATGATTCGTCAGACCCTAAAGATCAACAAACTCGTGTCAAGTAAATAGTAAATAATTAAACATGAATAAACATATGAACAGGTAGAAATGTACTTTCATAACTTTTTTTGTTATTCTCCATCTTCCCTCTTTGCTTCTCCTTTTCAGGTGATACCATCTTAGCAGTGGCAGGTGATGATTCTTTAAACTCTAAATAATCAACAAGTTGATGTTAAGTAAACATATAAACATGAATAAACAAATGGACAAGTAAACATTTACTTTCATAATGTTTGTTGTTATCTTTCATCTTTCTTCTCTCCTTCTCCTCCTTCTTAGGTGACACCATCTTAGCAGTGGTAAGCGGTGATTCTTCAAACTCTAAATAATCATCAAGTTTTTGTTAAGAGAATATAAATAAACTAATGAACAATTAAATACGTGCCATAATATTTATTATAATATTTCATTTTTTTCTCACTTTCTCTTCCGTTTTAGAGACATTACGACAGTGACCACCGATGATTCCTCACTCGTCGAATGATCATCAAATTCGGGTCAAGTAATTAATAAATATGAACAAATAAATACACAAATAAGCACATACTCTCACAATTTTTATTATCCTTCATTTTTCTCTTTTCTTCTTTTTTAGGTGACATAATTCCAGCGGCGGCGACCGACGATTCCTCACTCACTGAATGGTCATCAAATTCATGTCAAGTAAACAAATAAACATAGATAAATACATAAACAAGTAAATACGTACTTTCATGGTCTTTGTTGTAATCCTTCGTCTTTCTTCTCTCCTTCTCCTCCTTTTTATATGATACATTTCTGGCAGTGGTTACTGACAATTCCTTATGCGCTGAATGGTCATCAAATTTGCGTCACGTAACTAGCAAATAAACAAACATCGATAAACAAATGCACAGGTAAACATGTACTTTCATAATTCTCATTATAATCCTTCATCTTTGTTCTCTCTTTCATCTCCTTCATAGGTTTTACCATTCCAACAGCAGTGATCACCTGTTCACCCAATTTCTCTAAATAGTCATCATTGTTTATAATAAGTGACCGGTAAATAAATAAACATTGATCTTAGTTACAGTCAACAAATAGAATGGGTCATGAACATATACCTTCATACTTATTGTTTTCCTGCGTTTTTCTTTTCTCTTCCGTTCTCTTCGATATCATTTGAACAGAAGGGACAGATGTCGAATGTTTATCAGATTTCTCTAAATAATCATCCAATTTAAACAGTTCATCTTATGTCATTAATTTCATTTCTACTTGAAAACCACAAAGTTTTGTTTGTTAATAAAATATTTATTTGTTATCTAACAATTTATAATTGATGTTATTTGATCTGATATGTTAATACGATGATATATAAATCATGATTTTTGATGATTGAACAGACATCAAAGAACAAAATGAATTAACCAAGTTTAAAGTTTATTGAGTCAGATTTAGTTTTGCTTTTCTCCTTAGCTTTTTCCTTGGTTTTTTATCCATTTTTTCTTCGCTTCTTTCTTTTTTCTTTCTTAACATAATTTTCTTCCTTTGAAGATTTCCTTTAAAAGTATTATTTGTGTATTTTTTTCATTATTTCTAATTTAATAAAAGTTTCATTGTTTTAAATAAGTCTCTTTTGTAACTTTCTTCAATGAGAAACATCTCAGACAACAAAAGATTTCTTTTCCTGAACTTTCTTTTAGCTGTAAGAAAAGCAATCTATTTACAGTACATCCATCTCCATATTCTTTGCTTATTATTTGCTGATGAAAAATTATTCGAAAGTAATCGATACTTACTTTTTAGCCAATATCTGAAAATATCTGAAATATCGGCCAACAAATACATTATTATCAACTAATTCATTTGAGGAAATATTCTGCAATGTCAAAAATGAAGAGTTATTCCAAAGAAAAAAAAGCCTTCTACCTTGTTTACACTTTCAGAAGTGCTTTCACTAAGTATCGTCTTTGGTTCTTCCTCTGTAAAAAAATAAATTTAATGATTTTTTGTTAGGTAAAAAAATTGTGCTAATAGTAAGATATTAGGCTATATAGGATTTCCAAAAGACTTTTGAACCCTTATTCTAGAATTTCTTTTTTCTTTGAAATAATTGGAAGTATTTTCGGTGAAATAATTAATGAAATTATTAAAAGTATTGTTGATGAAATTAGTTCATTCATTTTATTATAATGAGCTTCAAAGAAATAATAAAAGAAAAAAAAGAAGTTTGATATGAATAAAAATAAGAAATAAATATGCAAAATCTTGCCACCTTTCCTTTGTTTGCTTTTTTGTTGCATATAAATTTTCTAAAAAAAGCGAAAATTTTTGTTTCAATACAATTTCATTCAAATAAACTGTCGTTTGTTGTTTTTATTGCTTATATGATAATTTCTTTTTAAATTATTATTCACTCAGAATTTAAGTTTCGATTTTAATTTTAATTCCATTCTTGTTTTTTTAGGCTGAAATAATTCATCTATTGCTTATTTTACTGTTCATTTTCCCTCTCTCTTTTTCAGCATCATAGTTTTCATTTTTTGACAAAAAAAAAAAAAAGATTGACATACATAACGTTCCTTGAAATAATTGTAATATGGATTGTAAATATCCACAATTTTGTTATACTTAATTTCAATTTCATCATTAAATATTCAATAAACAACAGAAATGTTATATATGTATATGCAAAGTAAAGTTTCAAGAAAGGATTGACAAGAAGTGACATACTTTAGTGTTGACATATTTAGTGTTTATATATCAAGGAACTGACATACTTTAGTGTTTGTATATCTGTGACTTCTTTTTTTACTTGGTTTGTTTGTGATAACAACTGAAATATTTATTTTTTCTGAGAATAGAAGATTTTTCTTTCTCTCCCTCTCTCTCTTTCTCTTTTAAATTATGACCGTTTATTTCAAAGTTATCTGATAATTGTTGAAGTTATTTAGCGATTGAAATTATTGTTATAGCACAACGAAATTTTTGAAATTTTAACGAAATTTATAAATTACGGTTGTAAAAGACTACCACTTGATTTGGAAGTTGACATTTTGAGCGACAACTGAAACAATAACTATTTTGAAAATAAGACTAGTGAGTTATTAATATTACCCGGTCATTCCTAATTATCAATATCACTCGGTCATTTCTCCTAAATCGTTCGTTATTCTTTACTTTGTATGTGTTCGTGAAACGTCAAGCCTATTCTATTCTAAAAATGTCATTTTAATTTATTAATTTAGCTAGATCATTAGGTCATCATTACACAAATATTCTGAGTCGTCGACCAGTGCATGAAAATTTCTTCCTGATTTACTTGAAATTTCTAGAATGAATAATATTCTATCTAATCTAAACTAAATTTAGTCTCTGATCTTCCCACATGACAATGATCAATATTATATAATCATTGCATTAAACAAGTCTCTTACACTAAAAAAGTAAGCTATAAAAAAAAAGAAAAGAAAAAAACTCCAGCAATATCATCGATTTATTTTCCGATATGAACAAAATTAGCAGTTTATTTTCAATGAATGAAGCAATTCACATTGTTCCTACCGGCTAGTAAAAGGTGATGGAAAATAATGAATATTGATATAATATCCGGATTATTTTATGTCATATTTCATATCAGAATCCATCAGATATTTCAGGATAGTGAAGTGAAAACATTGCATAAATTTAGAAAAATTAATGTTTAGTTAATTATTATCCTCTTCACTGACATTTAAATAATTCTTCAACTCCTAATTCCGGTCCAAGATCCGGTCAACTTCATTTCTTGTAAAATCTTTTGCCCCAATATTTCACATTCAGTAATAGAGCTTTTCCTAAAAAAGCTTCTTGTTCATGTAATTTTATAGGCGCATAAAGTGTTTGTATTGGCAACAAACAACACTATTGCTAATTTTAGTCTATGAATTTTACCGTCAAATTAAAATTTCTTGAACGCTAAGCCAGAAAGCTTTACAAGGTTTCAACATTTATTTTTCGTCATTCTATTTACATGCACAGATAGTCCTTAAATAAACCACCAATTTACTGAAGCACCAGATTGGACATACTGCGGGAATTTTTTTTCCATTTTTCTTTCTGGAAGAAAATTTTCCATGTCTGTTGCTTCTCGAATATTGGCTAAATCCGTAAGACTAGCAAATAGCTTTGGCAATCTCGAAAAACATAAAGTCAATCCACATATAACTGCTTGATGTATTAGGCTCAGGACTGTTTACATTCCATTTTATCTTTACGCCCTTTAGGAATGATTAGATCTTGGCTTTCTTGCCATCTAGATGAATTATTGCCAGAATATAGACAAACTTGCGGTGGAGAAAAAAAAACCTTTAAGGTCATTTAAGCTTCTTGGCCCATAAAAGTTGTACTTTCATACGTGGCGAATTAATATTTGGAAAAGTGATGGCCTCAGTTAATAGTCAATATTGCAATGCTTTGAATTCGTTTAGAGAACATTCGGAACAGATATTTTTTGTAAGGTTCAAATGGTCTGTGTCAGTACATTACATTTCATTAAGACATTTTCATAAGAGCCCAAACCATTCATCTGTTTACTGACCCCTGCCAGCCATTTGCAGGACTATTTGATTGGTGATTCAATCCATTGCTTATCTTTGAAAAAAGCTACAAGATTCTTGTCCACAACTCATTCCCTTATTCCATTAATCTTTTCCAGAGGTCAAAATAGAAATCTCTAAGTCTACCATTAAGTAAAATGAAACGACAACGAAAAATATTGAAATCAGAAAACGTTTTTCGTTTTTCTTACGAGTAACACATACTAAGTGTTCACCTCTAATTATATAATAATATTTTATAATGCAAAAGGTTCGTTGTATATTTCAATAAAAGTACATAAAAATTACTTTCATTTAAATTGACCATTTCTTATTTAAGCTTGTTTTAGGAGTACGATGAAAAAGCATGTTTAGTCGCCGATTGTATATTACTTACAGTATGTTGTAAGCATTAAAATATGTTTATACTTCATTTAAATGATTAATGAATGATGTTAATATAGAACAGGCACGAAAGCTGTCATTTTAAAATGTTTCAGTTCATTTTCATCCCAAAGTTCTTAATACAGCACAACTTTGTTGACGGATTTCATAAAATGATGGTGAGATTATATGTTGCTAGATAATTGTAAGCGTCTTTTACCCGTTAAAGCGGCATTTCAAGGGCTATAGATCCGCCTGTACTACCACCCAATACTTCTAAGACATTCTTGTACCAGCAACTTGTCCGGGCATGAAATAAACACTTTTTTGCCCGCCTCCTCCTGTCCCAACCAT
>NW_018108193.1:494759-498967 GCF_000183805.2 Loa loa
CAACAGCTCCAGATGTTACAGTGCCAGTTCCAGCTCCAGTTGTGCCTCCCGTTCCAAAACCTTGGCTGGGGATGAAATAGGCACTTCGTTCCCCGCCTCCTCCTGCCGCAGCTACAGTGCCAGTTCTACTTGCTACAGCACCAACTCCGGCTTTAGCTGCTATGGCTCCACCTCTACCTCCAGCTTCAAAACCTTGACCCGGCATGAAATAAGCATTTTTCTGTCCCCTTCCCCCTCCACCACCTGTACTTTCAGTTTCCCAAGCTCCTCGTCTGCTAGCTATGTAACCCATATTTCCGGTTCCCGAACTATCTTCACTACCTTTTCCTGCACCAACCATTTCTTCTGTCCCCGTCAGAATACCAGTCTCCTCTGAACTGCAAACAGTCGCTTTGATGCCAGATTCAGTAGTACTAGCTTTTGTTTGAGTTTCTACTGCGCTTTCCTTACTTTCTGCAAAAAACCAACTTATTTTTAAAAATTACTGATGTTTCATTTGTTCCAAATCTTTTTTACCTTATAAATATGTTGCAATGATAATTGATATATGCAATTAATGTGACAAATAATTTACAGTTCTCAGCGATATATTTGTGATATTGGATTGCAGGAAAAACTACATTTCCACTGGTGCTACCAGCAGCATCTTTTATCAGTAGTAGCAGTACTGTATGTAATGGAAAAATCTCTTTGGTCATATCTCCAAGGAGGAAAATATTTGGGCCAACTACCTATTTGACACATTTGAGAATTCTGTCACCTTAATATGATTTAGTTGAACGACAAGAATAGATCCTTTCTTTCCTTATTGTTTTTTCCTTTTAAATTGTCAACGCTGATTAATTTAAGGCTTACCAAAAGTAGTTTATATCTAGCGGAAAATTTTCTCTCAGGACAATATCTAGATAATTCCGGAAAAAAATGCTTTTTAAACATAAATTAGTCTAGTATTAAAATTTTCGAATCCTTTCTGCCTTGTCGAACCCATTAACCCAATAACATTTTTGAACATTTTTATTGATATATTAATTGTACGACAAAATCTAGTTTGCTATTTTGCGGTATTTTGCAAAACTAATTTGACTTTATGGAGTATAGTATGTTATTTCAATAAATCTCCAAATTTATGAAACATCTCTTTTTCACAAATCAAACACCATCTTTCAAAAAAATGTAAAATGGAGTTTTCATTAAGATACCAAATTTCCGAACCTTTCTATGATTTACTATTCATTTTGGTACATCAAGACCAGTGCAAACAAAGAGAGACTAGTATTTAATTTTAGACTAGTACTCGGTTACTGTTACTTTTATAGCCTGAATTCCAAGCACAACTTCCTGTTTTTGTTACAATTTATCTTATTGTCATGAAGAACCAGCCAGAACAGATTTGAATCATTTTAAAATTTACTTTAACTTTTAAAATGAACTTGAGAAACGGACGATTAACTTATCATGCACTACTGATATTAACTAGTTAAAAATTCAATTCCGAAAAGGAGAAGCAAATGAATATTAATAAGTATTATAAGAATATTAATAAGATTAATATTAATAAGGGAAACGGATGAATATTAATAAGCTTAACACCTTGGTTGATATCCTTATTTTCGATTCCGATCTCAACTTCATCTTTTTCATCATCGTCTTTAAGCTCGTACTTATCTCGATCATCCATTGTTGCGGATTTCATTTCCATCTTTTCATCGTCATCCAGTTTTGCTTTCTTATCTTGATCATCCGCTGCTGCCGATTTTATTTCCATCTTTTCTTCTTTGGCTGATTTTATTTTGACCATTGGCATTGCTTCATGAGGTTTACCAACTCTAAATGGCGGACGCTTCCGAACTTTTTTCATGAAATTTTTCAGAGTTTTTGAAACTTAAAATCTAAGTTTTCAAAGTTCAAAACTTTTTCCAATTTAAGTTTGTTCATTTTTCTTGGAATTCACTCTTTTCATATTCGCATCCTTCAAATCTACTACAGTGCATATGATAAAATAATTGTTAAAGCAGAAGTGTACTTTGAATTACCTTTAATTAGGATTATTGTTTATGCCTTAACTAATAATTATATAATTAATAAAACTTAATTAACAGTTAGTACAAAAAGCAAAAGCACCAAGTATACATATACATGAGTCCTCTTGCCATAAATATATATTATTTCGACTCTTACTTGTCTGATTTCTGAAAAAGGAAAAATTTATTTCTTTAAAAATGAAAGATATTCAAAAATTCAGCATTTTACAATTCCTTTTGAACACTTTCACTTCTAATCTTTAGCTAATCTCTTAAATGACTTCTTTAGCTCAGTTCATAGATATAATTTGACAATGAATAAAACCCAAAATCTATTTTGATCTTCATATTTGGAAATTAGGTAAAGAGGATTTTGTTATCAGAATTAACTTGGCCAAGAAATATTATAAGTTCAAAAATGATTGAAGCAGTGATCCCAACAACTTGTTAAGTAAAATATATGTAATGAATTCCTGAAAGAACTAACTTTCTTTGGTGTCGGTATTTTACTTCTTCCTATAATTAAATCATATTGAAAATATTTCTAATCGGGGAGAACAAAAGATTGAATTTTGAAAATTATATGAAAAAGAAGATCATACTTCACTCAAAAAGCTTGTAAAACGAATTTCTTTTTCCGATCTTTTCTTCAAATGTACGGAAAAAAGAATTTGCCATTTCAAAAAAAGAGAATTACTTTTTTCTTTCTACCTCCACTTCCCACTTGAATTTTCTGAAATTATGATAATTTTTTGCCAAATAATTTATCATAATATATTGTACGATGAAACTAATTAAGTAATTTTACTTCATTCCTTTTTTTATAATTTAAAATCAGGAAAGTCAAAATATCACCAGATAAGTTATCGGTTCACTAGAATTATATTAGCATCCAAAAAGAATACAATTTTGTAGACCGGATACGGTTAAACGCTATCATTCTATAGGAAGCCTATGATGTTCAACTTGATCATATATTTTAATTGCTCACTAACAATGGCTGTATAAAGATTGACAGTGTGCAGTTTGATTAAATTTTAAAAATTCATGGAGATGAAACTTACATAACGCTCATCGAAATAGCTGTAGTAGGGATTGTAAGCATCCACTATTTTGTTATGCTTAAAAAAAAACACTATTCATCTTTCCCGTTTAACTTTTTTGTTAGATTGATTGCATAGAAAACTTTAGTTTAAATGGAAATTAATTAAACTTAATTAATGCAACCAACCTCCGTATTCTTCATACTTTTCCGAAACACAGCAACTTCTGAATAGATTCAGAATTTCTCGATATAATATTACAGAAAATGTTATTCAAAACTTATAAAATTGTTCAGACATATAGAAATCAATTGTGATGGAACGTTTTTGCAGTTTAATTGAAATTTAATTTGTTATTCATTCTTAATTACAAATCATTTCAAACAACTTTTATGAGTGAATATAATCAAAACTGGAATAATAGCAAATTTGTAAATTCGAAGAGTTTTACCTTGCTTGCGAGACTCACCGCTAGATCCCTAAATTAAAATTCGATTCAAATTAAAAATTTGCTTTTATTGTGACATCAGTATTTTATACAAATTCATGGATATTTGGTTCATTTATTTGTACTTATATTAACCTTTTATCAAAATGAAATACTTCCACATGTCTACCAATCACTTGAACAAGAGATTATCAATAATTAATCAATTAACTTCTCAACAATTTCAGTCTACTTTTTGTTATGGTCTGAATTAGTTAGTACCTTGCACTTATTCCCATAATACGTTGTTGAAAGATATACTACAAAAATTTGAACAAATTAAATGACATTGGCAAGAATACTTCAAACTAAACTTTGGAAAAATTATATAACAAACAAATTTGAAATGTATTATCACTCTCAACATTATTTTACCTTCTGAATTTTTGTAAAAAGCTGTGGCACTACAATAATTTCATGAAATATTTGTTGACTACAGTAATACAAGTTACGTCTATTAATCATCCTACGAAACCGCAAAGTATACCATAATTGATTGTTACTGATTCGTTATTATTCAGTTGAATTTTTACGGGCAGAGATAAATTTAAAAACGCCCGTCTGCTAGTAAGTGATACAGAACAATGCAATACGACGAAACATTTGTCATATTTTATTCTTATCCAACAATGTTTACATTTATCGTACAAAAAAAAA
>NW_018108193.1:499290-524695 GCF_000183805.2 Loa loa
CATATTTTATTCTTATCCAACAATAGTTTACATTTATCGTCAAAAAAAAAAAAAAAAAATTTTAGGTAAATGAGATTTCTGTGAAGGAATAAATAAATTTCATAGCAGATGAATATCGTTTTGCACATGGAAGATGACAAACAATTAGTATAAACAAATTTGTGAAACAACAGATAAACAAATGGCAAATAAACAAACAGGAAAATACTAGTAAACAAAATTGTTTTCAAGTAAAAATTCCGAAAAAAAAGCGAAATCCATTCTGTAATTATTTGCATATATTTGTTATAACGAAATATTACCAAAATATATGACAAACACAGTTTGGCAGTAAAGACAACTTCAGAATTGCGAAGACTTTACGTAAATATATAGTATGAGTAGTATCAAAAAGATATTACAACACAGTCTAAGTGAAACTACTTTCATGCTCACTTAAAGGATGTCGAAATGCCGAAATAATAAAAACTGCCAAATAGGTCTGGTGATTTCAAAATTCGGGATTATAACTAATTCTCATTTGCAATTTACATGTGGATAGTAGAATATTTTCAAGGAAGCTCACAAAAGGCTTTGCACTCCCACATGAAATTTTGATTTCTCCAAATTTTGAATAAATTAAATTGTCAGCGGCAAAGAAAAATCTTGGGGGACAATGAATCACTTGACGAACCAACCAGGCATAATTCGTTAATAATTGAATTTTAAAACTTTCCTACTTCAAACTATATAATACTCAGTATAATTCAGTATTAGAAAAGCTGTAAAAAGTGTATAACGGCAGAAGATAAAAAAGAACATCACGTGAATGAAATGTTGAAACATTCTTTTATATCAAAAATATTTACAAAACTTTAAAAATTAGAAATAAACAGTTCATTCAAGTACTATAACACAGGATGGTAGGGAAAAATAGATTAGATACACATGAAAATAAGGCCAAATAGGCAACATTATTTCTTTGCAAGCTCCTTCATTGTCGTACCACTGCATCCTACATTTTCCGGATCCAAATTCAGGAACTGAATGATACAGTGCGCTGGATCGATATCCAACGTTTTCTTCATGAATTCTGATATTGACGAGGAGTATTTGATGTTTTTATCAGCCGAAAATGACCCAATTGACTTAACCTAGAAGTTTCGAATACAAGCATATCGAGATGCAAACTGATATTGATTAATAAAAAATGATATAATCTGAAAGACTGATAATGAAGTTTGTTTCAACTGCTAAAATGGTTAGTCTTATGTCCTAGAAAACGTTGAGATAAGTGAATACAGTATATACCCCTAACCTATAACTTCAATTTCACCACATCTCCCGTACGTTCATATCTAATAAACAGAACAACTCAAGATTTATACTTTATTAAATTCTCGAACAATATTGGCAGTGTTAGGATTTGATTGTTTCATAGCGTGATATATCAATCAGATAAGTGTTTGGAGAATGGACTCAGTGCGAGATTGAAGGAGCAGGTAAGGAAGTGTGGGGTTATCAGAGAGGTCGAGGGAATGGTGGGATTAGAGTGTATGGTGAATTCTTGTTCCTAAATTTCCATAAAAAACTAAAATATGAGAAGAGAAGATAGAAACTTCCAATATCATTAGGAGTATTGACCAATGACTAATGTAAATTTAAGTTTTCTGCATTTCTCCTATAAGGGAAACAAACATACAACGGCAAAAGAACGTATGGGAAAGATGACAGACAAAACACTTCTGTCATTTTTGGTTTTAGCTATTTGACCCAAACCGTATAGATTGGTTTTGGTAATGAAATGTTGATAGGTTTTCCTCCACGAGAATTGAGAGGTGTTGTGAATGTAACATACGTTTAGGTTGCCGTGGAAGATGCCATGAGCTCGGATGAGTGTTTAGGACATGCAGAAGGCGACATGCTGTTCATCTGATCGCGTTTTCATATAAACGGATATTTAAAAGTATATGACTTCAAATACTTATGTAACGTGATGTTTAGCATTATTGGCGGTGGTGCAAAATGTCTGTTGGAGGAAGAGGTAGCTCGTCACGTGGGAGCATACTAAAGAGGGGTCATGCGCCGTTACCGAATCTTTCTATTGCGGGAAAACGCGAAACAAAGTGTGAATCAACCGGGTATTCTGCTTGTTTTTTCCCTAGCGTTGACTATTTTATCGAGTATCATTTGTTGCTTTCCCTCTGGCCATTTTTTTCCTCTTTTTTTGCAAATAATTACAATAATCCGAAGAGAGGAAAAACAGAAAAACATGTTTTATAGGGAAAATCCTTCATGTTTTTCTAGAACGAAGGGAACTCGTCGAGGAGGAAGGCGTGATCGAGGAGGACGTGGAAGGTGTGGACGTGATCGAGGTCGAGAAACAGGAAGACAGCTGTTGATAGAGCAACAGGGGATATTTTCTTCGGGTTTAAATGACGACGGGCGACATAACAGAATAAAAAGTAGCATATCGAGCGGTAAATTTCTGATTCTTGCTATCAAATTTTTGTGGATCAGTAAACTCTGGGACGAAATGGATAGTTATAATGTGCTGATGATAAGGTTGTAACTGAAGCAGATGTTACAGAATTGCGCACAACAAATTTTGGACGAGTGAAAAAAGTAGATCCAGAACATGTGACGAAGGAGAGAGATATAAACTCCATAACGTATGAATCAGAATGGTTGTCTGATGAAGAGGCTGATAATGAGGAACTGCAAGATTTGCTACGGGATGGGGTACAGTTGTTCTAATTCTAATCCTAATTCTTTGGCCGAATATGGACAAATGCAGTTCAGTTTTGTCTCTCCCTGATGTATGTATGTCATACAATGGGATAGGTCATCAAGTTATTCATAGTGAGTAAAAAACAAAGCAAAAGAAAACAAACAAAAAAAAAGAAAGCAAATCACAGCGAGCGTTATTATAAGTCGTTATTATAGGTCATTACGAGATCATTTTGATCTAAGCAGTGCTTTATTTTGTATTCGAAAGTTAAATACGAATGGATTGTACTTGTTTCCAGTTCTTGTCAGACTTGAAACCGGGAAAAGTTGTCCCACTAGTCTTACCAGAAACAGAGCAAGAACAGTTCCAGAAATTAGTTAAGGAAGAGAAAAACGTGAATGGTTGTGAATTTATGGATACGAGTCCTCTGCTACCGACAAAGAGAAGGTTAGTTTTGGATGTTACCCTGAAACGTTTATTTCTTTTTTTTTTACTTTCTATATGTAACTATATTATTATGTGTAGCGTTATTTATTTGCAGAAGGAAGGACAACCAGCACGTTAAATCGGAATATGAATTTGAAGAAGACGTCAAGAAATTACAGTTAAAGGAGGAGCCGGATACAGTTAACACAGTGTTGAATCCAACCGCAACAAGCAGTCTTAGGGCAGCTACTATCATGCGGGAAATTCAGAAAGGTGTCCGTCCCGCGACCATGCTGTCATGTAGATACCTGATGTTATGACCTCAAAATGTATTCGTCCGTTGTTAACAATTAATAGATTTCAGATGAAGATGATTCAATTTTGATGTTGCAATTGCCAAGTACTTTGTCCGCTGTCAAAAACTCAGCTGGTCAAGAGGACAGAGCAGAGGGATCCAAGGTTAAATTTCGCCTGCATAATTTTGTTCCGTATTTGTAACGGTAACTCTTTGATGCATTTTTCTCAATGTCCATTCACCAACCGCAGCCAAATATAGCTCTTCTACGACTTGTATTCGATCATGCTGTATTCTTGCTGTTCTTCCTTTCTGCGTCTTCATGCGTTCTTTTGGGACTAATTGGGTCCGTCTTTTGTATTACTAGTTCTTTTACATTTCGTTTACTAATTATTTCCGAGTTACGTCGTTTTAGTCCGAAGAGAACACATGTCCAACAGTAAAACACTGTCTTGATGGTTTTGCAAATGGTAGCAAAGTTGGAAAACTACGAATACGAAAAGGAGGTCGCATGGAACTGTCGTTTTGTGGGATGCCTTTGGATGTAACTTGTGGTGTTGCTACAAGATATAATGAGGTTACCCGTTTTTTTTTTCTCGTCACTGGCTTGCTGCTTCGGCAGATTTGATAAGATTCTTACAACGTAGCAATACTCTACACTATTTAAACATGTGGTAAATTGCAGTTATGCCTGGAAGTGAATACTGCGGGAATGATATCTTATTAAAGGAGTCATTAGCACTGGATTCCCGAGAATATTTTTCGATATTTTTTTTTGCCAAAAGACATTCTGCGAAAATTTGAAAATTTCAGTCAGTATTACTAATCGATTCTGAGAGTCAAACAACAGCTTCGACGATCAAGAGTGAATGTGGCGATGAACAGCCACCATGCAGAGGTTATATTCTAGGTAAAATTGTAGATTCTTTCATTTGTTCGCATAATCTTCCGGAGGCTCTTGATAGTAAACGAGAAGAGCAGCAACGAGATAAACGAAAATCTTATGAGAATAACCAAGGAGATAAAAGAGAAGATTTGGAAATGAAAGACTTACTTCTCGAATTACGTTCAATTGAAAAAAAAGAAGAATCCTGGTCAAAATGGACTTTAGAATATTCGGATTCTTTGAAATACGATGACTCATAGTATTTGTTACATTAGAATTTCTATATTTCCTGGTATTTGGTTATTAATACGCCTGGGAAACATCTATGACATTTCGAGATGTGCCTTGTCTTTTCATCTGCTTTTAGACACCTTTAAATAAGTTCACTTATATCTGAAAGTATTTCCCGGTTCTTTCTGGTTCTCCTATATTTTTATTGTTTTCAGATGTACACTTTTAAGAAATTTGAAGACTATTTCAGGAATTATTTACTGAAATTATATAATTTGTTTCCTTAACTTGACTAATACGGGTTGATCTTTGTTTATTGATGGCTTCTTGCTTTGTTTTGCCACTGAGGCAGTTTCTTCTTTAGAATAGTTATTTTAATAGGAAAAGATCATTGTTTCAAATTTCATTTCCGACAAAGTTGTAATCCGTTGCTGCTCTAATGGAACTTTTGGGAGAGTGTGCAATTTCGAAAGAGTTTTATCCGTATCTGTACGTCGAGGTTGTTAATTGTTACGTAAATCATTCAATTGTATGGTATCGACCTTATAAGCTAAAAATAAAAAGGAAGCGGAATTCAGTAAATCAAACTGACCACGATAAGACATGATGGATCTCGCATAGTACCATGTGACAACTGTGCATTTGGTGTTACCAGTAAGAGTATCCGACTTGTTGGCTTTCCTAACATTTCCGCCATTAACTCCGTAAACTGGACATCGAAATCACTCGGAAATTTACTCGCGGGAACATTCGAAGCAAGAGTTATCAGCGGCATTCTAGAATATTGCTTTGCAAATATAGTTTTTGAATATGAATTTCAAAGAAGAACCGGGGATATGACAAGTCTTCTTCCTCGAGAAGTAGACGATTGCATGTTTCGATCTTCCAGCGCTTCGTTTATTTTTTCATAGGAAAACCTGAGGTGTAAGGACGGTTATGCATATTTTCCTACCATTAAGTTGGAAAGCATTCGTGGCATAACCTTTTACAATTGCACTCACGGTATCTTTTGTCGGATTTTTTCATTAACCGTAAGAATCTGAGAACCTCGAAGTGATAAAATAAATGAATAAATAGAAACTTCGCTAATGAAATCTGGCTAGGTAAGTAAATGTAACAAATTCTAACTACGGAAGAAGTTCAGAACATCTAAAAAGATGTGAGACGTAAATCCATTACCTATTACTCTAGGCTTTCAGATTACACATATCTTTGTTAAATGGAGATTAGCAAAGATACTCATAGGAACTGCCTACAACTCAATAATTAAAGTGAATGGATAATGAATCGATGAACAGACACTTGAAATGGTATGTAAGTACAGGAAGTAAAAATTAAATGCAATGCATTCATGACCTTTTAAATAAATAAGTCCAAATGAATTATATAATCCACAAAGTAACAGCTTATTTATATGCCCCAGACATAATTGTAAAAGGAAGTTCGTGATACATGACTCTAGAAGAAAGTTTATGATACAGACTACTGGGTCAGCCATCCCGGTTAATCTACTATTTTGAACCTATGAGCATCTTTTCACAACCGGATCAAATAAGTTGCTGCATTTTACTCAGATTCTACTTATCTACTTCTACTTTACTTATCGTTCTACTTATCATGCTGCACCACTGCTATTAACCTATACCAGAAATAAGCGACAGCGCAACGGTTGTCAACATGTGCTTAAAAGATGTGTCGAAAGAACCTTCCTTTTTTTTTCTAAGAGAGTCACTAACGAATCAATTTTAAAGAAATCATATCAAAATTAGAGATCAACATAAGAAATCAATCAATACCTCACGTAAATTTCGTCCATAATAATCAGTCGTAAATCGTATTCTAGAGAAGCTAATAAAGTCGTCTTTCCTCTTCTAGCACTAATATAAAACAAATGACATGCAAAAATACACAATAATTGGATGGATAGGAAGATGCAACATTTTGTTAAAGTTATGCCGAATTACTTAGTCTCATAGTTTAAAAGAAATCGTTCTCTTTAAGTTGAAATAAACAAAACGTGTAGCACACGTCTTGATAGACTAAATCAGTACATCTCTTCCTTTTATCAATATTATCTAACGGATCAAACATTTTTCTAAATCTTTTCGCGAATAAAGTTTTACGCCAAGTTTAACCTATTCCGAGGTCTCAAGTTCTTCAAACTACACATTTCACCACACGACACAGTAATAAAGGTATAAACAGTTCACTTTAATGTCCATCAAACTACCCACTTCACTATACAACACAGTAATGGATGTACAGGTAGTTTACCCAATGCCACATCCATTCACGTCATATGTGCAAGAAAAACGCACGGCAAAAATCAATCAATATTTTTCATTTGTTAGCAATACATTTTTTCTAAGTAGCAGTTTTTTCTTTTCTTCAATTTGCTAAAAAACTACGCCATTAAAGTAGCCTTGACAAAGGTCAACCGTGTCATTGTCAGTCATCGACTCGATTAGTCTCAGGTTATCAACTCATCTGGTCGGGACCGAGCATCATATTTTGCAGCCGAATGTAGTTCTTGAAGATAACATTCATTTTTATCTAACCGTTACGATTCAATCTAAGATTTCCAGCAAAAGCAAAAAGACATTCAGAACGCTACAAATTACTCGATGTTGTTAGAGGATTTCATCGTAAATTATCGAAATCCTCAGCGGCCATCCAGATGATGAATATTTGTATATGTAGTAGTTGGAGGATATGAAATCACAGGTTCATTTTTTTTGAACGGAGCTAATCAAATGATCTCAGTGCTTACAATTTTGAAGACTCAAACGACGGACAAAATGGATTTTAAATTGGTACAGAAGTAGGTATAAAAGTCTAAGCTTCCCGACGAGTAAGGTAAACTTGAAAATTACTCCAACACTTGGAATTTAAGTTATTCTTAACTACCTCCCACATTTTTGATAACAAATAAAACCCAAAATATTAATAGTAACATCCATTCATGAAGTTATGATTCAAAAGCGATAGCATTTTCGAACGGGATTATCCTTTTATGCATCCAGCAAGTGGACGGTTTAATAATGCACTGTAAATGATTTATACTCATATCTTCAATAACTTTAAAGATCGTTGTTGGTCACTGTAACACTTTGTAATTAATGAGACAGATAAAACAGTAGAAGCAAATGAAAGTTTAAAGCTGAACACCAGGAAAGTTAATTCCTTCTTAAATCATGGTAAAAATGCATATTCAAACATTTTCTGACGCAAAAACTGGTGAAGGCAATTGAAATACAATCATTTTTCGAATCTTGATATCATGTTATGCATTCCTCCAAATTTAAAATTGTGTTCATAAATTACTATAGATGAAAAACAAATAATGGTGAGTTGTTGGACTGTTACAAATGCGTTCTCAAATGCTGATGCAAAGAATAAAAAAAGTAATCGAATGATTATAGTGTTAACAATTTTAAATACTTGAACGACGCAATCAAGTGGATTTTAAATTTGTACAGAAACAGGGGTAAAAATTTGAACCTTCGAATAAATCAGTGATCTGAAAATTACCCTAGCACTTGGAATTTATCTTACTCTTAACTTCCTCCTAGATTTCTGGTAACAAATAAAACCCAAAGTATTAATAGTTTCGCAAGGAATTAATATTTAAGAATTGCTATCCCCGGTTAAAAATGCATGTTTTTCTGGAAACAAACTATTTTGATGCAAAATGCGTGAAAAGTTTGTGTTTTCTAAGGAATGAAACCTTAACAAAGAAGTTTACGACATTAAAAAATTGAAGAATTCTGTAACAAAAGATACAGTCAGCTATACTCAGTATCGGTAAATACAGAATACAGTTAACAATCATAACAGCGCTGTGAGCTGTTACTGCTAAGATATTTTTCAATTACAGGCTTCAAACTAAAGGCTACATTCGTCTTCATTCACTGATTTTAACGTCTTCCTCACCATAGTCTCGGCGTGCACGATCGAATTTACGAAGTTTACGAGCACGAGCATGCTGTCCTTAAAAAGATACTAATATTCGAGAATAAAAGTAGTTAATATGAAAGAAAACAAATCCAAGCATACTTTGTTCTCGTTTTTGTCGCTCTAAAACTTCAGCCATATCAACTGTGTTGTATTTCACAAATAAAGGATCCTTGACAATAGCTTCTTCCACTCGAACTAGTTCATATGCTTAAACAACAAAGTCGAAAAGATCTATAATGAAATTCTACTTTCATGTTTAACAAAATAGAAGAAAAACCTAGTCAAAACAATGTTATAGAGCTTACTCCCTTGCTGATCACGACGATATACAGGCTTTTCACCAAGCCAACGACGAATGGGAGCAACGCGATTCCTCGTTGAACGTCGCAAACCTTGCTCTGCTTCTTCGCAATGTACTGGAAGGGACAAACTTCTACTACAGAAATTCAGACATTTCATAACTTGGGAAGTGTACAATAGTAACTACATATAAGAAACCGTGATTCAGTAAACGACACCTATTTTGCGGGCACATAGAACAGCAGCATGTTTGTTTTCATCCTTAGCCGCTATAATGTGCACGGGAGAGATCGAGGTATCGTCAGATGGATTGTGTGAATCATCGCTAAACGATGGATTCATTTTGACAACTGAGTCCTCCACCTTGCCTGGTGTATTCACCGATACATTTGAATCGTTAAGCACTGTAACACCGGACAGTGAGATTTGCACGAGTACCCAATAAGCAATTAAAAAATTTTCCAGTCACAAAAATAACATATGTTTCGAAATAAATGGGCTCATCAAATTAAATAGTAGCAGTAGGACAGTACAAAAAAGTCACCAGTAAATTCATGTTTTCTGTAACCGCAAAGCCTCGAAAACTGCTTTGAAGCTTCCACGGTCATGATATGCTTACTTCTTATCCCGCTAGAACTGTCAAACTCCGCAGAATGAATGATTCTTTTAACTAAAACATGGTCATACTTCTAATACTTAGTGACGAAACACATACTTGACAAAATCCTTCGTTGACCGAAGTAATTTCCAGTATCGAATACAGGTATCTCCCGTTGTTTTCGGTACTCGTTGGTAGTAGTGTCAAAAATAATTTCCGGTTCATCCGAGAGTATGTTCTGTTGTTCCACTATGCTCAAATTGGCTGTATCCTCAGCCAGTTTTTCCACTGTATCATCGTCAAAACTATCAATAACAACAAGCTGAGTATTCATTTCTTCTGAAATGTTTTTACGGATAATTTTGAGAGGAACAAAACATGTAATTCTCCAGAACATAAAACTATTTTTTGACTTTGAAGGACAAAAATAAAACCTTGAGTACTGAAAGCAGAATCTTTAGCAAGTTTTGTTGCTGGACTCACATATTTCGGGGACAAGTTAGAGTTCTGAAAACAGCAAAGTTAAAAAACCAAATATTACAAAATACGAAAAAAGCTGAGTATGAAGACTTTACTCCATAGTTTTATGAATTCAACGCAAAAGCTATCATCAAGTAAATGAAGATTACAAGCAAGATTTGAAGTTACCTCAGCACTCTTTTCAAATCGAAGTTTTCCGATTGGTAATAATAATTTCGAAGGATGAGGTCGACGTCTGTATGCTGGACCACTTCTCATAACATTATCGACAAGCATTTGGCTTATATCTGGAAATTAAAAATTAAATAAATTCTTCAAAAAACTCAAAAAAAAAAGTCACCAGTTTTTGCAATAGGCGTTCTTGGAATCGACAGTAGTGAATTGTCTCCTGTAATTCCTTTCCATTTCTTTTCTGTACTGGAAGTTGGACGAGGCGTTCCACCATTTTTCAAATGCTCGAAAGCAAAGCGTGACAGTGGTATCTGCGCGACCGAACACGTGGAATTTGTGGACTGATCCTCAAGTTTAGCTCCACTGCATTCCTTAAAAATTTTGTTCATTCAGGATTATCATTATTATGAAAGCAAGATTGACAGAAAAGATATTTTTTTACAAGTTAGGGACGAAGTTGATCAAATCAGTGCTTCAACTACATTTCACAATTTGAAACTTATCAAGAAATATATAGAATAGGAAATTTCATACTTGGCGTGGTGTATGTCTTCTATTAAGGACGTGTGACTGAGGCGTCAATTCATAATCGACTAAAGTGCTCCGCTATAAAAATATATTTCAAAAAGCTAAAACTTTGCTTACTACAAAAGAGAAAGATTTCATAGAAATTTGTAATGTTATCTTCTTCAAGCTCAACAGATTTGTACTCAAATACTTCATCATTATATTGAGACAAATTTAATAAAAGCCGTACTCTTGACAAAGGAGAAGTTCCATACTGTGAAATTGCTGCTAATGCACTGGTTGGTATAGGTATTCGAGAAGGTGTAGAAGATTTCCCAGTGGTTAGTTCACAGGAAACATGTGCCGAGCATGGCGATGGACGGCGTAATGGCGTCGACTGACACAGTAAATTTGATTACACTTTTTTTTTTCTTCCATTTTAGAATATATTGGCAAGTTTTATGATAAAATAAATAATGATTCCTTGATTTAATTCAAAATTTATATCGAAATACAGATAAAATAAAATACCGCATCCTCAGGTATAATTCGGCTATGCAATAACAATGGTGTGCCTGATCCTGTTTGCGTAGCGTGACTAAAACATTGTTTTTCAAGCAGAATCAAAGAAAATTTCAAATGTTCCAAAGATGAATCTTTGTAACTAGAAGATATTTATAAATTAGCATTAAAAAAGAAAAAAAATTCGCACGGTCGAAACAAGATTATTTTAATGAATAATAAATCTTCAATAAATCTCCATCATTCAAGCATATTTCCCTCAAGGAAATTAAGACTATGTCTGAGAATTAGGTTTGGTTACCACATAAAAACATGACATTTACCTAGCCAAAACAGCATGATGGGCAACATAACGCGGACAAACGTAATAAGCAGATTCTTTAACTGGAGTACTAGTGCCACGTGAAGCTCCAGCAATAGATCTCTAAAACAAGTGCTGAAAATTTCGGGAAAAAATTCTAAAATTCTTAAGGACACTACAACACATGACTTACTTTTTTGAACAAAGGTGTAGCAACTGCAGGTTGTTTCCCGACAATTACACGTTCCGCTACTGTCCTCATATGTTGCTTAGGTGTTTTGAATGACACAGTAGTTCGATCGTTTAGACGTGAAGTATTTAAACGTGTAGTACCACTATCAATCTGTTCCAATAAAAAAGAGGGAGAAACCTGAGAAGCTCGTGGATTCACTGGAGAAATCTGTAATCTCTACAGTGATCAAAGATATATAACAAAAAGAATTATATGAGTGAAAGAACTGGAAACAAAATTTCTTCTATTAGCCGAACAGAAACAGACTCATCAACAGTTAGTGAGGATATCAAAAGGAAAAGGTTAAGCTTACGTGCCTCACTTTTTCCACCAACTGACGAATCAATTTTATCAATACAAGATAAATCAAATGTTGCTTGCAAAGAAGCAGGATATCCAAAAACCTTTTGGTTTGTGGGCTGTGGTGATATCCCATCTTCCTGAAGAAAGCTGCTGTAACTTATGAAAAATAAGAGTGAAGATGAAAACACAATGAAAATAACCACAAGACTTTTGATTATCATAAAATTAACAACGCTCAATGAATGATTTATCCTGAACCATATCTTTTAATAAAATTGAAGCTGGTAATTAATATCATTAACTCTAATGCAAGAACAAAAAACAGTTATTTAAAATTATCACTTGAAGTAATAAATGTGCTGATTTTTCATACAAGATTTACAGAAACAGAAGGACTCGTCAATACTAAGTGGTGATATTAAAACATTATAAAGTAAACTAGCATGGTGAATACTGGTCGAATTAGCTGTTTGCATTATCTGATTTCTAGCCACATCCAATGCTTCATTCTTTTCCCGCTGTGAAGATGTATTTTTTGCAATCTAAAACAACTATTTTTCATTTTTCCTTAAAAAAATATCAGTTACATTTAGCTACATAGGATTGTTAATTAATAAAGAGTTAGCTCATTCACCTTGTAAATACGATCAATTTTAATGTAGAAGATTCTTTGCTTTCCAATGCTTTTTAGCACTCCAGCAAAATTTTCAGCAATCTCTTACTTCATTCTGAATAAGTTACTTAAAGAAGTATGAATGAATAACACTACGAGATACAATTTTAATTTTACTCGCCATCAATCTAAATCAAACAAAGTTTGTGAGTTCCTGCATTTGATATATCACCAATCAATGCTCCTCTAAATTTTTTTGAAATAAAGGTTAGAGATTCCGATATTGAAGACGTCTATATTCAAACGATAAATGTGAGAATCAGAAATGACCATTCATACAAGCTTACTTCATCAATAGACTCATGATCGAGTACAGAAGCATCGCGTTGCTCCTTCCATTCTTTTTGTGCCTGAATCACCATATTGCCCTGGAAAATCTGTAATTAAAGAAAAAACGTTCATATTGAAGTAAATTTTATATTTTTAACGCCATAACAAGAAAAAAAGAAAACCTCAGCTTCATGTGATTTCTCAACAATAATTGTTCCATCCAATTTAAGTCCTAATATCGATTTACATTGTTCACTGCTGCTCACGCGGTCTTCACCAGCAAGCAAAAGAAAGTCATTATTATCCTCGTTTTTTTCGATAGTATATGTCACGTTTGTGCCACTGTTCTAAAATTACCGAAGTCCCAAACGAAGAAAAAGATGTCGAAGTACCTTCGACATTTGGGGAATGGAAAAGAAGCTTCATCGAAACTAACCAAAACTGGGTCGACAACTTCATGCGTGTCTTGGCTTTGAAGATATGAATTGTGACGAAAGTAAGAAGCTGAAAACGCAGTATTTTCAGGCATCGGATTTTAAAATTTTTTCTGATAAAAAGTATTTTATTGAAAAAACGATTAAAAAAAGATACTAAATCATTACAGCTGTCAACCTCCATCGGTTCACCAAAATCGCTAACGTTGTTTTCGCTGCTTACAGTTTCATCAGTGGCAATTTTTCCTCCCTCATCAATGAAAGTGGTGACGTTTTTCTTCTCACTTTTGCTTACTGAAACATGTCTATTGTCAAATTAAGGTTAACACAGAAGTGAACAATTTTTGTAGGGACAAAAAAGTGCAAACCTGACTCGTGGTCTGTATTATAGGACGTTTCAATATAAGTGACACTGAAATCTGGAGTTGGCGCATGATCCGTTAAGATGTTAAAATTAGGGTGCGTTTCTCTCTCCTTAATGAGATCAAATCACACATCACAACCGTTTAATACTACAGAATTCTACAGTAAAGTAATCTTCGGTATCACGTAATGTCACATTCATAAAGCGATCAATGCACAGTCACAATTAACATCAAGAGTCAAATAATAATGCAAGAAAATCAAAAAGTGGGCAAAAAAAAACTTCGGAATATTACTTTTTTTAATCTCTCCTTTGCTTCCTTCCGAAGAACTTCCAGCTGATCATTCTTAATTTCATTTTGCGTAGGGAGAGTTTTTACTTCATCCAGGAAATCTGGTGCATCTTCCAATTCCTCCGAACCATAATATCCCGTATCGAATCCTCGCCAGCCGTACAGCTGGTCAATGCAAATTATTTTCTAAAAATTAAAAAAAAAATGTGACATTAAACTTATTAGAACTTACAATAATATAATATATTTTGACATCTGTCATATAAATTGATGGTCAACGCTAATATAATAATATAACATAGAACACTTGCCCGGCCACATTTGATACTTCTGGTGTGTTTGAACCATTTCGGTAACATATTGCTAATATCCCGGATACACTCAGATTCTGCTTCCACTGCTGACATTCTCTACTACAAATGAGGTAAATAAGGACAACATGACGTGACGTGACGTGCACTACGCTTCCCCTCTCCCTCATATTTTCTACACCTCAATAAGCGTGCCAATAAATCATACAAGGAAAATTCCCGCCATCTGAGTGAAACCACGAAATCTTGGACTATGAGATAGGCTGTGAAAATATTTCGTATTTACAGAGAGAGGAAAAGATATAGAGAATGTACACATAACGGTATTCGAGGATATAGATGTCGCTCTCAGAGGGGAGATAATTTACTTGTTCTTTTTAATGGGATTCAAGGGATGCATTCCCTGCTCTTTCGCGGTGAAGCCACATTGTTTCCATGTTGAGAGGACGAGATAGCATGATGGTTTTATAGGCATTAATATCCGTTAGAGTTTTGTTAGTTTGCTATTGTCGCAAGTGGAGAAAGTTTGAAATTTATATAGTGGCACAATGTGCTAGTAGTAGTAAATAAAGAGATATCGGGATATGAAGAGGGAGGAAAGATTGACAAGAAACGTGGAAGGAAGAATGAATCATCGGCGATGATGGATTCCATAAAGGAATGATAGGATGATGTTGACCGCCGCTCATTTTTATTGCCACAGTTTCAATTTTCGCAGAAAGTATGCAAATTTTCGAATATGAACAATCTGTGAAATGTTGTCATACTGCTGAAATAGGATCAACAACAACGCTTTTGGCATCAGATTGATACAGATGTTATATACGCTTACTTGGATATCGCAAATATTACACAGATTGTGGAACTACACATGTCTAGATGCCATGCTCAACATGTTTTAATGGGACAGAACTTTCGACTTATTAATGCTTTGATATGAGGCATGCTTTAATATCTCGGACTTTTCAACATCATGTAACATATCACGTGTATTTCGGCCTTGCATGCATTTTAAATTATATATGTTCGTCCCGATGTCATGCACAATGGAAGGGTACACATTTAAATATCGTAGATGATTAGTTTGTCACACGCATGATAACATTACGCAAGTTTGAACACAATTCATATTCAGTGCGACGTACCTTCCAGTTTCATATACATTTAAAGGCACACTTATTTCTGAACGTTATCATATTTCCTTACACAACGAAATGTCACTCACACTCCCCAATATCACACAAGTTTTCAACACACAGACTTGTTTTCATATTACGCATGTTTCCACGCTAATTATATTTCAATGTTATACTTATTCCAATGTCATGTGTGTTTTTACTTTGCAGGATAAAAAAGCACTAATCAGCATTAGAGTGGCTAAATCAGTCTATTAAGAAGTGATAGGAGATTTCCAAAGAGAATGTCTCCACGAACTTTTTGCTATTAACGAACTATTGAAGGATGAAGTGATGGCTCTCAACTTACTTTTCTCTTACCATTTCCAATTATTATTAGTTTGAATTTACTTTGTACATAGTCGAATATTATTATTAGTCCGTTAATTAGTCCATTTTGGATGTTTTTCCAATATTAAGTTCTGCTAAAGTTATCATCGTACAGTTGATGAGTTCGTGGCAAGCAAGCACTGAAGTCAAGAAAGCGGCCAAGGATTTTGTGGCTTTCCTCAACAAAGCTGTGACACCTTTTCATGGTACTCAAGTTTTATTCAATGCTTCTGAAACTACCGGCGGGTACTTACTATAGTTATACATCACTGGTATATTATAAATACAAAAATAAACCTCAAGTTGGAGGATTCTATAACTTGACGAAATGCCAAATTACTGACTCTATATGAATTTTACAGCTGTCGAGGAAAGCGCTAATCGATTAAGAGATGCTGGATTTCAAGAACTGAAGGAATACGAACACTGGATCATTGAACCGTCGAAAAAATATTTCGTGACGAAGTATGTTTCATTAATACGGATATGGTAAGCTAATGTACGTTCAGGATGAATTCCATTGAATGCAAATCACTATGGAGACATATAATCCAATCTTCAGGAACAAATCGACAATTTTAGCTTTTGCTGTTGGTGGGAAATATCGACCAGGTAATGGATATTCTATGGTTGTGGCTCACACCGATAGTCCATCACTGAGAGTAAAACCAATTTCAAAACTATGTGGTGACAAATACTTCCAGGTTAGAAGCTGTTTTTTCTTCTGTATCTCCACATTCCCGAGTGATAATAATTGAAATGGATTCAAATAATTAAGTAAATTGTTGCGGCAATCACGCCATTTTTTAAGGTTGGCGTTTCAACGTACGGTGGAGGAATATGGCGGACTTGGTTCGATCGCGATCTAAGTATTGCAGGACAAGTAATATACAAAAAAGCAGGATTTTTTTCTAATTTTTTGACATTTCAGACTCTTCTATGAGCAGCAAATTTTAATAATAATGACCATTATAAGATTTATGGTTTAAACATGGGAAGAGTGAGGTTTTTTCGCAAAAGAGTTTACGATTTTCATTGTCATTTTAAAATAATACTATGCAAATTTCTATACTACTCAATACGAAAATTTCCAGGATGATGCTATTATGCAGAAATTAGTGAACATTGATGCTCCTATACTTTTCATACCAAATTTAGCAATTCATTTCACTTCTGGCTCAGACCGCAACAAATTTGAGTTCAATAATGAGACCAATTTACGACCTATAATTGCCACTCTCGCAGCCGAAAATCTTAATAAAATGAATACGGTATCTTCTGTTTTATAGTTTTATGCAAAATTAAATATATGACGCTTAGTCAAAGGGATTTGGATGGTGTTTTCTATAATTTAATCAGTAAAAAGTTGAATTGGCAATGATTTTCTGCAGCTGCTTTTTACAATTTTCAAGTTTGTGAATACACTACCACGAATGCATCCTGTTGCAGGTTTAGAGTGCTTCTAACTTTAGAAAGATATGTAGTCTTTTTTTTTTTGAAGATGAAATGAAATAGTGACATTTTTAGGCGTTCAAAAAATATCAAGTTGGATTTAAAATATTTTAGAATGCAAAAGAATGCTCGGCCGATGTTGGCGATAACGTCAGCAGTGTGATAAACGATCATCACATGATATTTCTCGATACAATAGCGAATGCTGCTGGTTGCGAACCTGTTAACATATTGGATCTTGATTTATATCTCTATGACCATCAGAAAGCGGTAGAATTTGAACATTTCTCTACTTTTTTTTGTTTGATATCAAAGTTGCTAAATGACTTAAAGTCACAATCATTTAGACGATTGGAGGAGTCTATGAAGAATTTATCAGCGGTCAAAGACTAGACAACTTGGTTGGTGCATACACTTGTATCTCGGGACTTTTGAAGAGTGTCGCAACGGAGAACGCACTTGCTAACGAAGAATATATTAGATTGGCTGCCTGTTATGATAACGAAGAAGTGAGTGGTCTGTGAACTTTTTACGTTATTGTGATCGAACTCTTCAGGCAACTCTTTGGATTTTAGTGCGGAAGCGACTCAGCACAAGGCGCTGCGAGCAGCTTTACCGAATGGGTTCTAAGACGTTTAGCAGCAGGTCATTCACAAACGGCATTCGAGGAAGCTATGGGAAAATCATTTTTGATTAGTGCAGATCAAGCACATGCAGTGCATCCCAACTATAGAGAAAAACATGAGGTGAAGTTTAGCTGAATCTTTTTAAGTCTCATATCATTAGTCATTAGAATGAGTATTTATTCTTAGCATGATGATATTGCAGGAATGCCATAAACCAGACCTCCATGGAGGTGTCGTGGTCAAGATAAATGTTAATCAGCGTTACGCTACTACGGCTACTACACATAGTGTTTTGAAACAAATTGCAAGTCTGGCGGGTGTACCGCTGCAGGTATGAGCTTCTGCTTCATGTGTAATTTTGACTGATTATTTTGTGGGTTCCTTATCAGAACTGTAAAATATGTTAAAAAATGGATGCACTGTCCATTTAGCATATTTTGCAGTTCGGTTTGCTGTAGTGGAAGCATTTTCTGAATGTTTGAGAATAAAGATATTATAGCGATCTTCATCATTTAAACGAAAACATTCATTCTGTAATTTCGCTTTTTAAACCTGACCTGGGCATCTGGCGGCCTGCGGCGAGTCAGGCGTGGCCCTCCATCGAGTTTTTCCTACCCACAGAGTTGCGGGCGAAGCCTGCTTCTCCCCCTCTCGCCGCTCTTTCCTTGCCTTAAACCACAACCCTCAAATTTAAAGTCCATTGATCTTTCACCACAAGTTCATCATCTCAACACTAAATAATAATGTAATTAGGCCCTCCACATTTTCAGTATAGCATATATATATATATATATATATATGTATACGGACACGTTGTTGGGTGAAACTGAGTCAAGTATATTAGTCCGGTATACTAAAAAACCATCCCAATTTCTCACTTGAAAAAATTAACTGTCCACCCCTGTTCTAAACTATTTCAGGCAGTATGGCTGACTTCTCATTCCGCTTCAAATTTGCAAAGAAAATGTTGTCCGTCAATCTTAAATGTAGTACATATACGATAATTTACAGAAAGTAGTAGTTAGGAACGACATGTCATGTGGTTCAACGGTCGGACCCATACTTTCCACTCGCTTGGGTATCCAAACAGTGGATGTTGGTTGTCCACAACTAGCAATGCATTCTATACGCGAATTGACGAGTACATCGAGTATCCATCAGGCTACTACACTGTACTCAGTAAGTTTTCAAAGAACTTTCGTTAGACGAGAATTGAGAGCTACTAGTTGTCTGAACAAAGAATAGATGCTAGATTTTCCCTCAAATCCTAAATCTGTATATCTCCAAACAAATGAAAGTCTGTAGCATTTATTGTGATGTTAGATTGTTCGGTAGAGAAGTTCGGTTTTAAATTATTTGAAATCTTAATCGCTTCAGGCCTTCTACCAACAAATTCCGCATGTTTTGGCATCCATTTCATGAAGAGATTAGTGATTTGCTTATTGTTAATCTTTGTCAGTTGTTATTATTGTACTAATTTTTCATTTCTGTTTCTTACTGGTATAGTTTTCAAAAAAAAAAAAAAAAGACAAGACTTGCAATGACATGGAATAAGCATATGGAATAAAGTACTATCAACTGTAATTACACTAACATTTATAGAAAAAAAGCAGTTCGCTGCTATCATTTCAAATATGCTTGACTTTAAGGGGGTGCTTCAGATCACATATCAAAAAAAATTGCAATCAGAAGTTTTCCGTCGCTATCCTCACCTACCCTTGCATTCCGCTTAAAAAACACTTTGCTCTCAAATTTCGCTTACATCCATGAATAAGTTGAAATTGCATTTGAAATGAATTAGATGTAAAGTAATTAATAGATGAACTGGTTTTGCGTTCCCCTATGTAATTTCTAACAGGGAAATCTGTGTCTCACTCAAAAACATCTTCATGCTCGCAGATATATTTGAAAACATCACGAGGTGTTTTTAACTTCTCACTATCCAATTCTGGGATCTCAAAACCGAATTCATCCTCCAGTGACATTACAATTTCAACGTGATCCAAGGAATCAAATCCCATATCCTTGACAAAATCACTATCTAATGTTAACGTTTCTTTTTTTTCTTCTGGAAATCGATCCCATGCACGAATTGCTTTCATAATCCGTTGCTCAACCTGAAAATCTACGATCAAATTAGTCATGCTCAGAGCAAAGGGAAATGCACCGCAATTATTTTTGCCTCTACTCATATAAAATTCTGTGTAAAAGGACAAACCTCTTCAAAAGTTAGTTTTTTCGGCGGTGTAAATGGTCCCATATCTTCCACAATTCTTGTTGAACGATATGCCGGTGTAGTCATAAAGTTCCTGGATGTACTATACCGCAATATCGTTTCCACTTGCGTTCTCTTCAATGGATGCATCGCTTGCGACCAAACTATTGCAGACCGCGCAAAATTTCCGCTAAAAATACCTCTCAACAACATCCCTACAAATGAAAGTAAATTATAGCAATTTATGTCAGCATTAAAATTGGTGGTCATCGATGCTAATGAAAACATACAACGAAGGCACAAACACAAGAACGCGAAATTATGCAACCACCAATTGTTAAAACAGATGTCTCCAAACTGGTCTCACTTCTTTTTCCATTAAAGGATACTGTCGGCACTTTCGTATATTCCACTTTCCTCCAATTTGTTACTCACCAATCAAAGTCAGTGAGGGGACAATAAAACTGGAACCTGCTGTACAGATCTTCCAGTCAACTCTTCTAAAGCGTTTTCAATTCAACTGTTCCTACCGATGGAGTTTCTATTAGCAGCGGAAACCGTCAAACCCACGCACTGTTCCCTCGACAGGCATCAGTGAAAAAACCCCCCAAAAGTCAAGAACGCTCGAGATTAACAGATTAACAACCAACATCATAAAATCCCAACACCGCCAAGCCTATACATCCTTAGGTACCGGACTTCAGTTCCATAAACTCCGATTTATCCTTTCTATAAGCTAAGTAATTGAAGAAAACTGCAAAAAAAGCTTCAGAAATTATGCAATGTCAAGACAACAACAAAATTTTATTGAAATAAAATAAGTTCGAATGAAAGCATTCCAGCAGACGTTTTTAAATCACTTATGATGTTTACGAAGATTAGTAAGGATCGCCTGAATCTCGTCACGCTTTCTCTTCGCACGAACATGCGAACCAATTCGTCTCTTCAAGAACTTTAATGCCTTTTTATCCTTGCTAAAATGTGAAAAAGAATAAGCAAATTCTCTACAATTAATTTATAGACATTAATACAATGTCCACATATAAAATTTTTGCATGTGGAATATCCGCATGTAAAATCTTTGAAAAACTCAATAATATCACCTGATTCTCAGCAGTTCCATTGTCCGTCTTTCATAAGGAGCAAATCCAGCTACCTCACGAATCAATTCACGAACAATCTTACTCCTCTTGGTTATACGCCCCTTACGTCTATTTTGGCGTACTTTCCTTTGATTTTTCGTTACCTACAAAAGTTAACCAGAGTTCACGAAGCCAGACAAAAACCTCACTCTGTCAGCAAACCACTCTGAATGTGAAATTAAAAATAAGGAAATTAATAAATAGAAACCTTGTAACCAGTATTAAGGCCTACAGCGACTGCTTCAACCGCGACCATTTTGTTTTCTGAAAAAGGGATTTGAGAAAACAACTGAAGCAACTTCAACTGTAAGTAACCAAGAAATATAGATATTCCAAATTTGATGCCGGTGCGACAATCATAAATTGAAAGGAGAACACAACATACATGAAGATTTATTCGCTGACATAAAAGCGGAACCATATGGAACTTTAAAAAATTGAAAACGTCAACAATCTGATTGGTGTATTAAAAATAAGAGAATGCTTCACACCAACACACAAGTATACAAGCTACGGCATAAAAATGGAAGAACAGAAGCGAGAAGTAGCTGCATTACAAACGTAGCACATGACATAAATTTGCATTATTTATAATTATAAAATGATGCACAAAATGTATTTACAAACTGTTTGGCGACTGAAATAAATAAATATCTTCGTTTCCAGTGGACAGAAGAGCTAGTCGATTTACTTATATTAATCCACACTAACTTCGAGAACTAACAACTCAAGTTTACAGAGAAAACCAAATTTGTCAATTGAAATACTTAATGCATTCTAAAATTTTACACGTAATTCACCTCGACGTCTTGCATTAAGTTTACCATGCTCATCTTATTTTTACAACTGTTTCCAGTACTACTAAAACAATGACAAATTCGAGCAATTCAAACGTAAATTTGAGTTTACAAATATTTACATTTGAAAACCCTGATAACAAAGAGGCAAAAAAAAAAAAAAGTTTTATATATAATGCAATAAATCAGCTGTAAGTAAGTAGCATTCTACGACTACGTACAACTTAAACTAGAAGACAAAATTTCCACAAATTAAGATCATTCGAAAAAAAAATCAGGGTGATATATTCCCTTCAACTTAATGTCCAATTGATTAATTTAAGAGGAAAAAGAATGAAGTCCATTTTAGTCAACAGAACTTTTGGTTCTGGCTTGTCCAACTGTAGGGTTCGTACTTATTCGCATCGGTGAATGTGAATGGTGATCACGAAACAACATTCTACTCTTTAAAGCGTTTATTTGTCCCGCATTTTTATATCCAATTGATTTCAGTAAATCAGAGAGGCCTGATGTCATGTAATTTGTAGTCGCAATTGAAGGACCAAATATATGGACGTAAGGATGCATTCTTTGTTTATAATTGCCTGCTTCTGCCTGAAACAAACTCTCATAAACATAGTGTGCGCAATGACTTTTCGGAAAACTGCTTCACTAAGGGATTTTACCAAATTCCATAAAGGAAGAAAAAGGGAACCACAAGTTTTCTTACCCTGAAAGTGGAACTAAGCAGAAGTGACAGATTCAATCAATGCATGCACTAACCAAAAAGCTGCTAATGATGCAAAATGGAAACAGAGCACCAAACAAAATTGCATTCACCATCATATTATCCGTTAAGCTAGTAAGAAGGGTAAGCACGGTGCCATAACCCAAAAAATATGGCCAATTACGTTCAATAAGATTAACGCGTGCTCGTAAGCCAATTCCAAGTGACATCCATAAGTACTCAAAACTAAAAAAAAATGCTAAACCGGATAGATTCACACATAGTCACTTCCCTTTGGGTTTAAAAGCCACTGTCTTGGCAAGCTACAAACATTATGTTCACCTACATCGATGAAAAAACTTCCTTAGGTTATTTCGAAATAAAGCAATATAAAATGAGATTTTTCATGCCCTCGGTCAAATCATATGCTGGAGGTGACGTAACTAGAGAGCCCTGTGAAAAAACTGTTACAGGTTAATGAGGAAAAAGTTAAGTCATCGCTGCCATACTCTCACTGATAAGAATGCTACTTACACAATCAAACACTAAAGCTGCTGCTGGAAAGAGCGCATGTATCCGTTACTAAAGCACCTGTATTGTTTATCAAAAACGAAAAAGACGAACCTGAACAAGGAATTAAGCAAGGTTATGTGGATAAAAGAAAATACTGTAGAGATAAAAGGTACCGGAACACTGCTGACGAATAGTGATTGCAAGAAAAAGACAGAATCGAGAAGTATCGAAGAACAAAAATCACCGGTCATTCGACTATAAATTAATGAAATATAATTTTACAATTTTCATATTTCAGTGTTACAGTTCAAAGCACCATTCAATCTATCGCCAACTGCCAAATTTTCTTATAAATAAATAGCAAAATCAAATATTAAGCCTAAATAACCACTTATTATCTCGTGTACACCAAATTCATAACAAGCGCATAAAGTTGTTAACTGTTAATTAAAAGCATGTTAACTAACTAACCTTAAGGACAGGCTTGGAGTTTGAACACCCGTGTATTTCAATGAAGCGTTTGCAATATCAGAAAACCATATACTATTGCAAACTCGTGAAATAACCAGAGCAGCGAGACATACTGACCCATGAAGTAATCGAAAAAATGTTGATGTTTGGTCAGGCATTGTTATACATAATACAAAGACAAGTACCATGTTCAAAGTGAGTGAATAGATAAGTCTGAAAACCAGTAAACACCTCACCTTAATTCATAAAACCTCTCACCCCGCTTTTACCAAAGTACTGTAGCTCATTAAATCATTAAACCTGTTAATTAAGGGAATGGTACAATTACCCAGTGATTGCTTTGGGTTTTTTAACCATTTCAACATTACGTTTCTCTTTTGTTGCACTAGCCTGTCGTCGCTGCTGGAGCACAGTAGTCATTTTTGGATGCAACAGCTCCTTTTGTTTATCCTCCATTTTCCTGCGCTCCACATTTGAGATCTGATCCAACTTATGAATTACCTGAAATCCTTATTTAACGGAGCTAGAGTCCTCATACAATTAACTAAAGCCATCTGACCACTTTTAGATGCAATAGCTCCCTTTTCCATCTCCAAATGTTTGAGTAACAATCCACAGATGTAAAACTTATACCCACAGATGCCACTTTTTTTTCCCCTACTTCTTTCTGGCATACATGAATACTTACACATACCAAATAAAAATACTCTCTGTAATCTGCAGCTTAATGACATCTATACGTTCAAGTGCATTGACGTACATGCTTCCACAGATATATTTACTTTCGCTTTTCAGTACTCACAGTGCAACACGATGAGTCTGCACAGTGCATGTTGGAAAAGCAACTTGCAGCAATCCGATGTTATGTATGAATTAAGTCTCCATGATGTGAATATAATGAATCCCATGCTCTAAACCGTATATCCATATACCACTAGTTACAATCCTACCAATTAATTCCATGAAACTTTTATTTTATGAATCAGAGCATTGTTATACTTATAGAACATAACTAATCCCCTTTACATGCTTGAGATTTTCTTTCTATAAACTGAAGATGCTCTCAATGTCACTACATGACAAATGCTTGACATACACGTCCATTGCAGACATTCTTGCTCTTCACCTAATCTCGAAAAATCAATGCATTATGCTAATAATAATAATCTATTATAAATACATACGAAAAGACTTCTCAGCGAATCTCTCAGACCACATAAGTAGTCACAGAAACACGTCGGCAAACCCATAACAGTTCACAGAACCCTGCCTCGCAACACCACGACACGTCCTCCGATGCAGGCACACCACTCACCTGCACGCCATTGTTCACTTGCACCAAACCTGAAGTTACCCAAAGATAAAATAAGCCACAAATCATACGAAAACCCAAAACGACAACGTAACGTGTTGTCCTGAAAAAGATGACCGAATGGTTTACAATGCAAGACCAAAAACATAAAGAAAGATTCCATTTCTGCGATCATCCTCTTCCTAAAATGACTCATGCATCAATAGTGATAGTAACAGATAAGGATAATTAAAGTCAGGATTGGAAATGTTCTTAACCCCCTCATTTTCCTGTCATTTTACCAATTCACTCCCCGCATTCCACCAGTTCACCCTCGCACTCCATCAGTCCATCCCCTCACTCCACCAGTCCACTCCCTCACTCCATCAGTTCACCCCGCACTCCACCACGTTCACCTCCGTAC
>NW_018108193.1:524864-530923 GCF_000183805.2 Loa loa
CCACTCCATCAGTTCACCCCCGCACTCCATCAGTTCACCCCGCACTCCACCAGTTCATCCCCGCACTCCACCAGTTCATCCCCGCACTCCATCAGTCCACCCCCACCCATACACCTACCCCCTTCACACTATCGCTTTATCCCCCTTGCCTATATACACGATAAACAGCGATACATAGGTTTCAAAATGAATAGCCAAAAATCGGTAAATCTCCTTCTTTTCCTCATCACACCTGTCACTCATCCCTTACACACTTTCTAACAATTTCCCTGCCTGTCTACTTTTCGCAAAAGTCACGTAGTTTTTTGGGCAACTTTTTTCTTGACACGTGCAAACTTCAAGCAGACGGCATACGTCGTTTCTCTTGGAAGAAACTTGGAAAGCAACTTTTTGCTTGATGTTTTTGTCTTCATTTCGATGCAGTAGTAATTTAATCAAAGCTACTACTCTCAAAATAAATAACCAAAATTGCCATAAATGCCACAAACATTTCGTAATTTCTTCTCCATCAAACTTTAACGCTCGAAGATTGCTGAAGTCGCACTTGGTCGACTTTTCTGACCCATAGTGGAGATAGGTTTAGTTTTGCAGCTCTGTGTGGTTTAGACTCTCACGTGTATGCTACACACTTCATTCGGGCGGACGTGATTTCACTTCATTTCAAATGTGAATGCGCAAACTTTCACACGTCTCACATTGTAAGAACCATTCTATGTGTTAAGATGTAAGAGGATGTGTGTGTGTGTGTGTGTGTGTGCGTGTGTGTGCGTGTGTGTGCGTGTGCGTGCGTGTGTGTCTGTATTAGCGTGTAAAAGTGTAACCGCATTAATTTGTATCTGTAAACTTGGAAACGAAATACATTTGTTGTAAATGTTTAGGAGGATATAAGTACTCTGTTAAACGTATTTATGCGCAGGAAAATGTGCTTATATTCTTACTTGAACAAAATGTAATTTCTTTATCCCTTTGTGAAGTAGCTATTTAAAAGCACTTATATTTGCTAAACTGCCATTTATGCTTGCTGAACTGCTATGTATTGACCCTGAAGCACTTGTGTACGTTATTTTATACTCTTGCTACATTCTTCTATAATAATAACTTTAGTTATTAGATCTAATTCCAGACAGAGGAAACACAAGATGCCGCCACGAAAGGGTAAAGTAAAGGAGGAACAGCCAGTGGTTACTTTAGGACCACAAGCTAAAGAAGGCGAAAATATATTTGGTGTCGCACATATTTTCGCGTCGTTCAATGATACTTTTGTTCATGTCACTGATATATCTGGTCAGTTGGTATTTCGTTCCGTATAATGTTTATTATTATACGAAAAAGGCGTGTTCTAACTTTTCTTACTTAATTTGTAAGGAATTTAGTTTTTCACGTGGTATGTAGTATTTAGGAATACTAATTCGAAAACTACTTTTATGAAAGCGAAAGAAATACTTTGCTCGTTTCAAAACGTTTTACCGTTTACATTGCTGTTTGCTGAACATGGATCCGTAGTCTAAAAGCTTTCAGTCCTCATTTGTCCTCTCTCATTTATATCACTTCATCTCCCTATGTTTTTAAAAAGTTTAAAGTTTGAACAGTATCTTTAGGTCCACTGAAGTCTCCCTCATCTTTCAGTAAGTGAAGACTTTTTTGTTTGTATATTTGTTACGCATTCATGTGTACTTCAGTTCAGTCCCCAATGGCGAACTGTGGAAGGGACGAATGCTAAATTACCATTTGGTGTATTTTTAATGGGCTCATTATATGCTTATTCGATTATGGCATCAAATCACAGCTGTGTCACATTTTCACTTATTTCTAACATCTAAACTTCTGACAGATATTGCTTTGCAAGATATTTCTGGGTCATTAGTTGTCCTTGTATAATATATTTCACATCTCAGTTCCCAGTTACATGTGAAGTTTATGACGTATTTTCACCTTCAAGACATCTGATTTAGGTCGAGAAACAATTGTGCGTGTAACTGGTGGTATGAAGGTGAAAGCGGACCGTGATGAAGCATCACCTTATGCTGCCATGCTCGCTGCTCAGGATGTTGCTGAACGTTGTAAAGCAGTAAGTTTATCGTTGCTTTTGCTAAATATGATCAGTGGATTTTCATTAAATGGCGCGGAAAGTTATGAAAAAACGCGGAAAGTTATGAAAAAAATAAAAAAAAAACTTATTTGTTTGTGTAAAAGTGAATGGGACTCATTATGTAGTTTTGAAATATAACGGTCTTGGTCGATTCCTTCGAAATTATATGACCAAATGGTGAAATCGGAAAAACTAGACTTTCTTTGAGATGTGTACAATTTCAGTAACAGTCAACGCCCAGTGATGCTTAAATTATCAGTTGCCTTTCTGAGTTATCATGTCTTTGCTGATATGGTCTTCTGAGGGCTGTTATGTCTTACTAGTTTTCATCTTCGTTGTTATTAACTCAAATGCATATGAGCCTTTTTAGCTATCAATTAACGCTTTGCACATCAAGTTGCGTGCAACAGGTGGGACAAAAACAAAAACTCCAGGACCGGGCGCGCAGTCAGCGCTTCGTGCATTAGCTCGTTCTGGTATCAAAATTGGGCGAATTGAAGATGTAACGCCTATTCCAACGGATTGTACCAGACGAAAGGGTGGTCGTCGTGGTCGCCGTTTGTGAACTGTCGAAGTTTTACAGTTTGTATGCAAATCAGTGTAGCCCTATATAATCGATTGTTACTACGGCTGATAAAGTTTATGGACAGTAGTGTTTTTTTTTTATTCACAATAAAAGTGGAACAAATTTGGTTGGAGAGGTCGATCATTTTGTGGTTAAATACAGTTATTTCTTCATGAACGACAAAAGAGTGTTTCATGTGAACCTTAACTAGAGGAAATGGGAAGAGGATTCAAAAATAGATTGTTGACATATGAGGAAGAACCCTGTATTGTTTTCATTGCGATAAAGAACCAGAGTTGTGCAAATATTTTTTACGAGAGCATGATCAGGATCATCCAATTGTAATGCAGTACTCCTGTTGACAACACTGAGTCATAAAATATGGTACAATATCCACTAAATTTGTAGTAAAAGCTAATAAAACAAATGGTTTTAGTCCGTCATTTTTATACCTAATACGGTTTTATAAAATCATATTTTGCTTCACTGTAGATATGTACTACACTGCTTTTGCCACGGCTCTGTTATTATACGTCCAGGAATGCAGTGGTTAGTTCGTCCGTTTCTGACTTTTTTGCTTAAAATGAGAAATATTAGTGGAAGTAGAAATAAATCTTCCATATTATGGTCTTTTGAATTTCGAGGGGATTGGCATCGTGACCAAAATTCATGATTCACTTGATTGAAGTCTGAAGATGGTTGAAGTATGAAGGAGGTTCTTAGTCAGTGACACGTAAGGCAACATACGGGAAGGACCATTCCTTAAAGATGTGTCGCGCATGCTTGAGATAATTATGTTGCGAGAATTTATGTTAAAATTATGTTGCGAAGGGTAATTCCATTCTTGATATCAGTTTAGGAATTTTCGTCAAGTTAACAGCGCCATATAAATCTGCGAAAGAACAGAAGATGAATTCGCTAAGGAAAATGAGCATTTAATTTTTACATGCAGAAATTTCGTCAGGGTGATTTTTATCATGCCTCTTCATCCGTCAAATTAATTTTTAGGTATCGGTCGTTTATGTCGAAGTGGGAGGCAATGCCCGGATGGGCAGTATTGCATTTGGGGAAAATGTCTTTGCTTCAATGAAATGGTCCTGATGAATGATAGATGTGTTCTGAACTTTTATTGCCGAAACGGGCAGGAGGCCTTCCCATTGAAACTCATCTGACATTAAATGACATTAAATCATTTATTCTAATATTGAGGGTTGAGATGAAATTGACATCTCATATATAAATTATCCAAAAAAATGAGGAAAACTCATTGCGAATAATTTTTATTATTATAATGTGGTCAACAACTGTCATCTCTCTTACTTAGAAACCAGTCGACAACATTTACAATAAATGAGTAATAAGCAAATTGAAATTTTGGGCGTGTTTATTACCATCATATTGCATATATTATCACTACATTACATGCTATTATCAACATATGCTTTGATGTCATCATGTATAATTTTGCACTCATATAAAGGTCATGATATATATAAGATAAGCTTAAGATTATATTTAAATAATCTTATCATTCACAAAATTTTGCGCCTTAAATTACGCACGAGAAATTTACCGTTGTAATGCTGGAAATGAATTTGACATGTTGACATTTTAGTATAAGTATGATCTCAACATTTAACGCAACCTTCATCTGTCGATTTTTTTAATTCTTTTTCCAATTAAGTTTTTGAAAAAATTGGGAAATATTGTATTAACACAATTAGTATATAAAAGAGAATCAATAAATGAACGAGATTTTAAAAATGATGTAAAGTCGGGGATTATATTTAAAAATCTTATCATTCGCAAAATTAGATGTCTCCAAATCGTCGCTACTATTGCTTTATTTACTTATATCAAGATTTTGGCCTGATTTCCTAGCCTTATTTTAATTTTTCTTCTACTACTATCAAGGATATTGTATCCTTAAGAGTAGAGTTCGTTTTTGTTTACAAAATTGAAATTAAGGTTTATCACAATGGACAATGTTATTACCTATCAGCGATCGGTGATAAATGCCTTATCAATGAACAGTGCTATGGTGAATCATCCTGCATAAATGGTTCTTGCGCTTGTCTTCACGGTTCATCATTATAACATTTCTTTTAATTTAATACTGATCAGATTAGGCAACAAACATCGAGTGAAAATTGAAAAAAGATTCAAGGACATAAATCAAGTTCTTATTATCTTCTGGATTGATGTTTAAATCCTAATACTTCAATTCGTTTTATGGATCATTATATCATGCAACTTGAGCTGGGAATTTCTCTTATAACGCTGTAAAAGTGATAGAAACATTTTTCAACTTTCAAGTACATTAATAGGTCAAACATCTAAATTTGTCAATACGATACTAATAAAAAAGAAACAAAGTTTGAGAGATTTCTGTCGAACTATCCATTGAATATCATTGAATAAGAATAAAACTAAGCTATTAAGATGCTGTCACATATCACTAAGGTGATTACATTTTCCCTAATCTAGTTATCATGGAAATTCTAACCAGATACGACTTATTTTATCAAATAACGGAAGTGCTCGTAAGGAAGGTGAATAATAAACTGTAGAAAGAAAGGAGGGATTTGCAATTTACATCTTTGAATGTATTTCCACTAAATATTCAAAATGCTACCAAAGTATTGCCACTTTTTTTTTTCCAAATAATTAATTAATTCAAATTAGATTAAAATATAAAAAAGTTCTGGGATTTAATTTTTATCTCTAAATTGTGTTTTTCTGCAGAGACAGTTAACGTGAATGGATTGTGTCAAAAAAGGAGTCCTTCTGTCCATCAATGCGAAATTCATCAAGTTCTTGTCAACGGACGGTGCTTAGTTATTACTATGATTGGGGGGGTATGTCAAGTAGATGCACAATGCAACGGTGGCGCTTATTGTTTGAATCAACGCTGTTCGTGTCCTCCAGGAACTGTTCAAGATCAACAAATGTTTCTCTTTTCCTTTTATTAATTGCTTTTGTTTAGTTTTAAAATCAAAATGTATCTCAATATTTTTTAAAGTAATTGAAAGTGTTAAACCACTTCAAGGTTAGCCGAAAAAAAGAAAAGTAGTGCTAGATAGACATGATAACCTTCTGTTCTACATAATTTGATCTTTTAAACGAAAACAATTTCGTAGTTTTAGTTTCAATAATAACAATTTAATCAATAGTACTAATTCAATAAAAATAAAAACAATAAAAATAGCAATAATAATAATAATATAATAATAATAATAATAATAATAATAATAATAATAATAATAATAATAATAATAATAATAATAATAATAATAATAATAATAATAATAATAATAATAATAATAATAATAATAATAATAATAATAATAATAATAATAATAATAATAATAATAATAATAATAATAATAATAATAATAATAATAA